>NC_092036.1:78827678-79127678 GCF_003086295.3 Arachis hypogaea
GATCCACAGTTGGTGTTGCTCGGCTACTTCACACAGGGCATGAAGCCCTCAAGATAAGACCACATTGGAAGGTGCTAACAATGGGTCTATGAAAAAGTACAAGACCACTGATGAAAGTATGGCAATTGATCAGGTGACTTAGCTGAATCCACTAGGAATCACAGGCAGAGGCAAAGCCACTCAAAAGCTATTGCAGATGTATCCTCTAGCCGAGAGACTACTACTCTAACTCAGAGTATATGTTGAAATGACCAAACTTACTGAAGCAGATGCAGTTGAGTCAACAACAAGCTCAGCAAGCTTAGCCTTCTCCACCACAAACAAAGCCAACAAGTTGGTTTCACAAAGAGTATGAGGGATTTTGTGCTGATTATAGTCATTATACTGATGAATGTCTACAGCTCCAACAGGAAGACAACACTGTGGCAGCCACTCATAACTTCTATGACCGCCCAAACCAAGGATACAATCAAGGTGGCAGCTACAACCATGGATGGCAGGACAATTTCAACCAAGGTTGGAGAGATAATTCTAACCATGGTTAGAGGATAATCATAACAAAGGAGGCAGAGATAACAACGGAAACCAGAGGTGGAATAATAATAACAACATTAGACAGCAGAATCAGAATCAGGCCTACAGAGCACCTCAACTAAGGCAGCCCCAAGCATCTCAGTAGACCCCTTAGATCACTTATCCATCTTCATCTTCTAATGATGAGTTACTATAATCTATTGATCGGAGACAGCAGGCCATGGAAAACAACCTTGCTTCTACTCTAAATGGTCTGAACTCTACCTTGCAAGCTGTTGTATCACAGATTGGATCACTAAATAACTCCAACAACCAGCCTTCAAGCTCTAGTGGAATTCCTTCTCAACCTTTACCCAATTCCAAGGGTGGAATTAATGCCATCACCTTGAGGTCCAGAACCACATTACAGGAGAGGAACCATGAAGAGCCAAGCCCACCAGAACACACTCCAGCTGAAGATGTGGTGGAAATGGAAGATGCTGAAGAGGAAGAGGACGTACAAGACATAGTTGAAAAAGAGGAAGCTCAACTACAGAATGAAGCACCAAAGGATGCTGAAGCCGTAGATAGCGCCTGTCCTATCCCTTTTCCACAACTCGCAAGGAAGCCCAGGAAGCAGATGGAACTTGATCCCAAAATGGTAGAAATATTCAAAAAGGTTGAGGTAACCGTTCCTCTTTTTTATGTTATTCAGCAAGTACCTAAATACGCAAAGTTTCTAAAGGATTTATGTATACATAAAGATAAAATTAATAAATTAGAAACTATTCCTTTAGATAGTTCTATCATTGCTTTAATGGGAGGTATACCTGAAAAATGTAGTGATCCAGGTCCATGTATGGTTAACTGTACCATTGGAGGTGTGATATTTTCTGACTGCATGTGTGATTTAGGAGCATGTGTTAGTATAATGCCTTTGTCTTATATGATACCTTGAGGCTCCCTCCCTTAAAAAGGTCGGCAGCTCATTTTGTGTTAGCAGATAAAAGCATTATTACAGTGGTTGGAATTACTGAAGATGTATTAGTGAGCATTAAGGGGCTCACATTTCCAATTACTGAAATGCCCCTAATGACTCAGGGAAGCCATTATCAATCCTGCTTGGAAGACCATTCCTGAAGACTTCAAAGTTCAAGCTGGATGCATTCTCAGGAACTTACTCTTTTGAGATAGATGGCAGAATAGTGAAGTTCAATTTAAATGAAGCTATGAAGCACCCTCTGGAAGACCATTCTATCTCCCAGTGTGACATTATTGATGAAACTATAGCTGAAGTTCACCAGGAAGAATTAGAAAAGAAGTACATAGGGCAAGGTCCAAGTGTGGGGACACTTTCTGCAGACAATGAGAGCACTTTGCCATTTTCACCGGCCCCAGATGCTCCAGAGCCAAGCCATGAGCAGAAAATAGAATTAAAGCCCCTTTCTCCACACCTCAAGTATGCTTACCTTGAGGACAAGCATAAATTTCCAGTTATCATTACAAGGGAGCTCACTTCCCAACAAGAAGAACAACTGCTTAGTGTATTAAGGACGCATAAGAAAGCAATTGGATGGAGCTTGACGGATATAGTAGGCATCAACCCTCAAGTTTGTGAGCATAGAATATTCTTAGAAGAGGGAGCAAAGCCTGTCCATCAACCTCAAAGAAGATTGAATCCCACCATCTTAGAAATTGTCAAAAAAGAAGTGACCAGACTACTTGAAGCAGATATTATTTACCCCCATCTCAGATAGCGAATGGTTCAGTCCAGTACAGGTGGTGCCCAAGAAGTCTGGAGTCACAACAATAAGAAATGAGCATGGAGAACTTCTGACATCCAGAGTGCAGAACTCATGGAGAGTTTGCATTGACTACAGGCGTCTCAACCAAGCCACTCGCAAGGATCATTACCCCTTGCCATTCATTGATCAGATGCTTGATCGCCTATCAGGTAAATCCCATTATTGCTTTTTAGATGGTTATACAGGCTATTTTCAAATTCATATAGCTCCTGAAGATCAGGAAAAGACTACCTTTACATGTCCTTTTGGAACTTATGCTTATAAGAGAATGCCCTTTGGCTTATGCAATGCACCAGCTACTTTCCAAAGGTGTATGATGAGCCTTTTCTCTTATCTTATTGAGAACTGTATGGAGGTTTTTATGAATGATTTTAGCGTATATGGTGATTCATTTAGCCTTTGCTTGGATATTTTATCTAGAGTGTTGGATAGATGTGTTCGTACAAACCTTGTATTGAATTTTGAAAAATGTCACTTTATGGTACAACAAGGGATTGTACTAGGACATGTTGGGTCTAATACTGGCATTTCTGTTGATCCAGCAAAGGTGGACGTTATTTCCAGTTTACCTTACCCCTCCTCTATGAGGGAAGTACGTTCGTTCCTTGGCCATGCAGGTTTTTACAGGAGATTTATTAAGGACTTCAGTAAGGTAGCAGTGCCTTTATCCAGATTGCTGCAGAAAGATATTGAGTTCGAGTTCAATGAAAGTTTTAAGCAAGCTTTTGATAAGCTGAAAATCGCCCTAACTCAAGCTCCAATTATGAGAGGACCAGACTGGAGTCAGCCATTTGAAATTATGTGTGATGCTTCCAATCATGTAGTAGGAGCGGTGCTAGCTCAATGTGAAGGTAAGGATCCTTTTGTAATTGCTTATGCGTCTAAGACTTTAGACACTGCTCAGTCTAATTACACTACTACTGAGAAAGAGCTTCTTGCTATTATTTTTACTCTGGATGAATTCCGAGCCTATTTACTTGGTGCTAAAGTAGTGGTGTACTCAGACCATGCAGCTCTAAAATATCTATTGGCTAAAAAGGAATCCAAAGCAAGGCTTATATGTTGGATACTGCTACTACAAGAATTTGATTTAGAAATTAAGGATAGTAGTGGTACCCAGAATCTAGTGGCAAACCACTTGAGTTGCCTTGAGCACATTAAGGATGACTCCTCTCCTATAGATGATAATTTCCCATTTGATAACCTGCAAGCAGTATCTGAAGTAGTCCCTTGGTATACACCTGTAGCTAATTATCTAGTTAGCCACACTTTTCCTCCAAATTTTACTAAGCATCAAAGAGACAAGCTGAAAAGCAAGTCCAAATATTATATATGGGATGATCCATACTTATGGAGGTGTGGTGCTGACCAGGTAATTAGACGGTATGTGCCTCAATCAGAATTCCAGTCCATTTTAGAGGCCTGCCACTCATCTGAGAGTGGAGGACATTTTGGCCCTCAAAGAATAGCTAGAAAATTTCTAGACTATAGATTCTGGTGACCTACTCTTTTTAAAGACGCTGCTAAATTTTGTAAATCTTGTTCCCCTTGCCAAAGGTTTGGTAATATATCCAAGAGGGATGAAATGCCTCAACAGATTATGCTTTTCTATGAAATTTTTTTATGTTTTGGGCATTGACTTCATGGGTCCATTTCCAAACTCTAATAGTTACTTTTATATATTGTTAGCTGTAGATTATGTTTCTAAATGGGTGGAAGCAATTTCTACCCGCACTGATGATGCTAACACTGTTGTTTCCTTTGTTAGAAACCATATCATTTGCCGCTTTGGATCACCACGAGCAATCCTGAGCGATCAAGGCACCCACTTTTGTAACAGGAGACTAACAGGATTACTGAAAAAGTATGGGATAATTCATAAAGTATCAACAGCCTAGCATCCCCAGACTAATGAACAGGTCGAGGTGTCTAACAGAGAAATAAAGTGTATATTGCAAAAGATAGTCAAACCTCATAGGAAAGACTGGAGCACCAGGCTACAAGATGCAC
This sequence comes from Arachis hypogaea, assembly GCF_003086295.3. NCBI lineage: Eukaryota > Viridiplantae > Streptophyta > Magnoliopsida > Fabales > Fabaceae > Arachis > Arachis hypogaea. The sequence goes on from NC_092036.1 coordinate 78,832,007, forward strand.
CCTGGGCATACAGAACAGCATACAAGAACCCATTGGGATGAGTCCCTTCCGCCTAATTTATGGAAAAGCTTGTCACCTCCCAGTTGAGGTAGAGCACAAAGCCATTTGGGTAGTGAAAGAGTGCAACATGGGATTTGAGAAAGCCGGAGCTGAAAGGAAGTTGCAACTGCAAGAATTAGAAAGCCTTCGCCTAGAAGCTTATGAGAACTCCAGGCTGTACAAGGAAAAGATGAAGGTTGTGCATGATAAACATATCAAGAGGTGAGAGTTCCAACCTGGGGACTTAGTCCTCCTTTATAACTCCAGGCTGAGGCTCATGCCAGGCAAGTTAAGGTCAAGATGGGAAAGTCCCTATTGAGTAGAGAAGGCCGAGCCATACGGAGTTTTCCACCTGAGTCATCCTTCAAGCTCTGAATTCATCAAAGTCAATGGACATCGCTTAAAGCTATATCATGGTGAGAAGATGAAGAAAAACAAGGAGCTGTAGATCTTCCTCTTGGAGGATCCACCAACAGCAGAAGACTGAGCTAGTGGAGCATCCAACTTAAGGACGTTAAAGCAAAGTGCTGGGTGGGAGACAACCCACCATGGTATGATCGTTCCTTTCTCTCTTCTTCGTTTTCTTTTTCAATAACTCTCCTCATTATTAGTACATATAGTTTGCATCTTCATTTGCACGTTGCATATAAAAAAAGCACGCGACGCGACAGCGTCAACAATGCATCTGCGTCATATGTGCGTTAGGAAGAAAACTAGATTGAACAGAGAGTCACGCGAAAGTGCGGCTGGAGGCATGCCTTTTGACACAAACTCGCCCACGTGACCGCGTCACTAACGCATTCGCGTCGTTTGCGAAATTGCTTCTTCACGCGTCCGCGTCACTCACGCGTATGCGCGGCTTTATGAAATTGACGTAAATGGGTGTATGGCAGTAAGTTATGATGGAGCTAGGCTGGAATGGCGCTAGAAGCACAAATCCCTATCCCGCGGATGCGTACCTCACGTGTCCGCGTCATTTTTCAAAGTATGGCCATTCACGCGATCGCGTCAACCACGCGAACGCGTCACCCTAAAATTTGGCAAAATGAGTTTCAAACAGAGAGTTGTGCGAACGCGAGGCTGCTCTTGTGCCAACAGCACAAATCAACTCACGCGACCGCGTGACCTACGCGTTCGCGTCACTTGAGTACACCGCACCCCTCGCGACTGAGTCACTCACGTGTCTGCGTCACATGCGGTGCACAGCTTATCTAGATCAGCCAAATATCTTATCTTTTCTTCCCCAAATCCTAATTTTTCTCATCCCTTCTTATTTCTTTCTTCTCCCTTCTTCCTCCTTCATTCTTTCTCACTTTCTCCTTCCTCTTTTTCACCACCATTATCAAGGTTTTTCTTTTCTTCTTCCCTCTTTACTTTTCTATTCTTATTCTTATTTTTATGTTTTCTTATTCTTTTTCTTTTTACTTTCATTATCTATGTTTTCTTTTTTTTCCTTTTTCTTTTTAAACCCTTCTTTGTTGGTGTTGGAAATTTATTTGGGTTTTTATTTTCTATATTTTGCTTGTGATTATTAAGGAATTGTTTGGCAATTATATATTCCTTTTTATAGGGTTACTTGCATGTTCAATTTAATACTTTCAATAACTTATTTACCATGCATGCTAAGTGTTTGTGAAAAAGCCCGTATGGCGACATGCACTACTTTTATGTTATCCTACTTTAATGCCTATTTTTCACAAAACCCTTTTTGTATTTTATTAATTATATATAATTGTCCATACAAACATATTGTTAGTTTGACAGACTTGGTAATCTAACTTGGACATTGAATGCTTGATACATGCTACTCATGCCTTTGCCGGCATGCCAATAAACACCTTGCATTCAATTGTCATCACATGCACTTGCTATAATTCCATTGATGGACTTTTCACATGTAGTCCAGACCATGTGTTAACAACATCCATCTTTCCCGTGCATTGATTATCACCTATACCGTCTCTTTCCTTGCTCTCACCCTTAAATTTAAAAAGTTACATTTTCTTTTCCTTTTCAGGATGGCCACCAAGAAAGGCAAGGAGAAAGCTACTCCCAAACCACCAGCAAGGAGAGGAACAAAAAGAGCATTATTTGCAGAGCCATCTTCAACAGCAGTTAAACCCACAACAAAAAGAATTAATAGGATCATAAAGGTCGATGAAAAAGAAAAAGCCTTCCCAGCAAAGGACACTGCACGGTTCCCTAACCGCTACTGTGAGCAGATGTTCCCTATCCTGGCAGAGAGGAATTACAACAATGAATACCTTCTTATCCTCCCGACCAACATTGCTACCTTTGTTGAGCCGTAAATTGAACGAAGAAAATGGAGATTCCTACGGAGACAGTCACGGCAGGTTAATCTTTCTTGGGTAGTAGAATTCTACTCTAACTTTCACATGCCGACCATGCAATCTGTCTATGTCCATCAAAAGCAAGTCCCCATTACAGAAGAGGCCATTCAGCGAGCTCTAGATCTTCCCCCTGCTCCAGAAGGACTGGACGCATTTCAAGAAGTCGCACTCAAGCATCAAACGTACCAATTTGATTGGGACGCCATTCTCAGAGTTATCACACAACCTGGCAGCAAATGGATTTATGAATACCATCGTTCCCGACCTAAGGGAATATCAGCTTCCGCACTTACCTTGGAGGCTCGCGTATGGGCACAGATTATGTCCCATTACGTCTTTCCGAGCACTCATGAGTCCTCTTTCACTGCAGACATGGCCGTTCTACTATGGTGCATCCTTACAGACCAGCCTTTAAACTTACCAAGACACATCCGGAGTGCTATGGGACATGTACAAATTGCAGGCAACTTACCTTTTCCAGCCTTAGTCTCAGATCTTGTCTCAGCAGCTGGAGTCTCCTACAGAGCTAGGGACACCAAAGCCATGCTTCCACAGGATGATCAGTACGTCCCTAACGAGAAATATCTCAGGCCACCAACAGCCACTACCAGCCAGCCTGCAGAACCAGCTGCAGACATTCCTCCTTCCACACCACAAGCAACCTCAACAAGTCAGCTGCTCCATCAGATACTAGAGAGGTTGGACCAGCAAGAATAGAAAGCGAAGCTATAAGAGTGCCGCAAGCAGTGTCGTTTCAAATACCTCAAGGAGCTACTCACAGGTAACCATAGACCTGAGAAAGACTCAGACACCCCGGACTCCACCTCCTTCACCAGCACAGGGAGTCATGACAGTCCCAATGGTGGAGATACTGCTACCAGCCCTCCCTTGTTCCTAATAGATGGCACCAAGGACGGTGCAAAGCTTTAAGTGTAGGAAGGTCGGTCAGTACCTGACTTCCAGAGGTAATTTCTTTTCCTTAACACTGATAAAATTGGATATTTAGTTGGTTTTTCTTTTGTAGAATAGGATAGATTGCATAGTAATAGGTTAATTGCATGCATGTTCTACTTGATTGAAAAGATAATAAGTTTCTTCTAAGACCCTATTTTTTTTTTAATTTCACTAATTTAAATCAAAACTTTTATGTTAAATTTGCTTGAAGTTGTATCTGGAACATAGTTTAAAAAGCCAAGAACACACAACCCGTGAGATTTTGAGCCTAAGTACATGGTTACATTATTTAACCATAATTGTTTTATTCTTGTGTGTTTACTTCTCTATGATTGTAATCTATATTTTGTTTCATCCTATATGTCCAATATTTAATATATTTATATGCTTGCATATGATTGAGGCCATTATTTGTTTATCTCACTTATCCCAAATAAGCCTGCCCTTTAAATTACCTTTGTTAGCCTCTTTGAGCCTTTAAATCCCATTTGTTCTATATTTTGCCACATTACTAGCCTTAAGCGGAAAAACAATTAAATATCCCAATTGAATCTTTGGTTAGCTTAAGATAGAATTGTGTGTTAATTGAGTATGGGAAGATTGTGGGAACAAAGGTTAATAAGGGAATGTATCATGATAAAATAATGGGAAATTGGGTACTTACTCATGTGAAACTATAAGAAAAAATTAAAAATCTATGTGCATTGATAAGCTATGTTTATTTTCATTGTAAAAAAATCCAAAAATATTCAATAAATAAATAAGGGGACAAAATTATCCCAATGCTAACTTAAAGTTCAAAGATCAATGCATATGTGATAAAATTAAAATAAAAGTTAATACATGAGTATGGAATGTGAAAGTGAAATTTTGGCTAGCTAGGTATGAAATTTGAAGTTATATATATATATATATATATATATATATATATATATATATATATATATATATATATATATATATATATATGATAGGTGAAAGCTTAGGTTAGTTAAAGATTCAATTTATAAGCTCACTTGGCCATATATACCCTTACCCTTACCTTAGCCCCATTACAACCTAGAAAAGACCTCATGATGTTTGCATTGGTACATTAAATGTTGTTGATTGGTTAGGTGTAGAAAAAAATTTAGAAAGCATGATTAGAGAAGAGTAGAGTGATTACCCTATACACTTGAGAGACTAGAGTGCACATACATCATCAGTGAGGGTTCAATGCTTAAATTCTATGTTCCCTGCTTTCATGAGCTATCTTCTTGCATTTTTATCTGTTCTTACTGTATAATTTGAATTGGTGGAATTTGATTTATGATTGTCTTGAAGAGCTTACTTACTTTTGACCAAGTGGACAAGAATCATATAGTTGCATTCACACACACACACACACACACACACACACACACACACACACACACACACACACACACACACACACACATATATATATATATATATATATTTGCATTGCAATGCATGAGTTTTACATGTCCCTACTCATTTACTTTATCTCCTTCAACTAAGCATGAGGACATGCTAATGTTTAAGTATGGGGAGGTTGATAAACCATTATTTTATGATTTATATTATGTTTAATTGTGTGGTTTTATCAAGTCTGGACCTACTTATTCATATGATTTGCATGTATTTACAATTCCTTCCCAAAATTGTTCTATGATTGAAAACTTGCTTCCTAAAGATCTTTTAATAGTATATTTTTATTCGCCTTTATACCATTCGATGCCGTGATCTGTGTGTTAAGTGTTTAAGGCTTCATAGGGCAGGAATGGCTTAGAGAATGGAGAGGAAGCTTGCAAAAATGGAAGAAACACAAGAAATTGAGGAGATGACCAGCGAGAAGCGACGCAGACGCATGGCTCACGCATCTGCGCGAATTAGAGAAAATCACAACGGCTCAAATGCGTGCCTGACGTGAGTGCGTGGATTGGAATCTGCACAAGTGACACGAATGCGTGGACGACGTGCACGCGTGGAAAGGAAAAATGCTAGATGACGCGAACGCGTGGACGACGCAGTTGCGTGACGTGCGCGATCTGCAGAATTTACAGAAATCACTGGGAGAACCTTGAGTTGGAATACTCAAGAGCTAAATTGTAATTAGGTTTATTGTTGGCTGGCTCTCTAGTCACTAACACTAATCCATCCCAAGGGAGAAGATTAGAACTTGTGAATAGAAGTAGACTTCCAACTTACTTGACTTTCCTTTACTCAGTAAAGGATAACTAAGTACAACAACCTTCAATTATCAATTAATCTTGAGAGAAATCCAACAAGGATAGAACTTCTGATTAATCTTCTCCCGGTCAAAGTTTTTATTTGAATTACATAAATTCTCTTATTTAATTTCTTGTTTATCAAACTCAAAAACATTTTGGAAAATCTCTGATTGATAAAATAGCACATCTTTCTACAACTCAGTATTTTTATTCTAATTTTGTGACAACCCTTCTAAATTGATGAGCGAATTTTTGTTGGTTAAGAACTGTACTCGCAACGTATCTCTTACATTAATTTCTTAATCTGCCAATTTCTGCCACGTCAACAAGCTGCAAGAATCTCACTAGAGATGGCAGACAAATCAATGAAACAGGCTTATGGACTAGTAGAGGACGTGCTAATGAAGGTTGAAGGCCTTTACATCTCTGCTGATTTCATAATCCTAGACACTAAGAAGGATGAGGATGAATCCATCATCCTTGGCAGAACTTTCCTAGCCACAACAAAAGCTGCGATAGATGTTGACAGAGGAGAGTTAGTCCTTCAATTGAATGAGGACTACCTTGTATTCAAGACTCAAGGTCCTCCTTCTGTACACATGAAGAAGAAGCATGAAAAGCTTCTCTCAATACAGAGTCAAACAAAGCCCCCACATTCAAACTCTAAGTTTGGTGTTGGGAGGCCACAACCAAACTCTAAGATTGGTGTTGAGAGGCCACAACCATGCTCTGATTATCTATGAGGCTCCATGAGAGCCCATTATCAAGCTATTGACATTAAAGAAGTGCTTATTGGGAGGTAACCAAATTTTTATTTATCTATGTTAAATTTCCATTTTCCATTATTATTTTACGTTTTCTTTAGGTTGATGATCATATGGAGTCACAAAAACAACTTCAATAATCAAAACAAATTCAAAAACACCATTAAAAATAGCAAACCCTGGAGGAAGAGCTTACTGCATTTAAACGCCAGTAAGAGTAGCAGAATGGGCGTTAAACGCCCAGTCTGGCACCATTCTGGGCGTTTAACGCCAGAAATGGATACCAGACTGGCGTTTAACACCAGAACAGGGCACCAAGTTGGTGTTAAACGCCAGGAAAGGTATAAAAGCTGGCATTTAACGCCAGAAACAGGCAGCAGTCTAGCGTTAAATGCCAGAATTGCATTCTAAGGGCATTTTGCATGCCTAAATGGTGCAAGGATGAGAAATCCTTGACATCTCATGATATGTGGATCCCACAGGATCTCCACCTACCCCACCTCTCTCTCTCTCTCCCCCTCACACATCTCTATAACACTCTGCCCAAAATACCACTCTCCTATCAAATCCTATACTCTTTCCTATATTCTCTTCACCAATCACCTCCATTCCTCTTCTCTAAAAAAAACCCCCACCTACCTCACTTTTCAAATTCAAACACTTTTCCCATCCAAACCCAACCCCAAATACATGAACCTACCTCTCCCCCCAATCCTATATAAACCCCTCCACACTCCTTCATTTTCACACATTACCAACACTACTTCTACCCCTTGGCCGAACCACATGCCACCCTCCATCTCCTCCGTTTTCTTCTTCTTCCCCTTTTTTTCTTTCTTTTTTTCTCGAGGACGAGCAAACCTTTTAAGTTTGGTGTGGTAAAAGCATTGCTTTTTGTTTTTCTATAACCATCTATGGCACCTAAGGTCGGAGAAACCTCTAGAAAGAGGAAAGGGAAGGCAAAAACTTCCACTTCCGAGTCATGGGAGATGGAGAGATTCATCTCAAAGGTCTATCAAGACCACTTCTATGAAGTTGTGGCCAAGAAGAAGGTGATCCCTGAGGTCCCTTTCATGCTTAAAAGGAATGAGTATCCGAAGATCCGACATGAGATCTGAAGAAGAGGTTGGGAAGTTCTCACCAACCCCATTCAACAAGTCAGAATCTTAATTGTTCAAGAGTTCTATGCAAACGCATGGATCACTAAGAACCATGATCAAAGTATGAACCCAAATCCAAAGAATTGGCTTACAATGGTTTAGGGGAAATACTTAGATTTCAGTCTGAAAAATGTAAGGTTGGCGTTCAACTTGCCAATGATGCAAGAAAACACACACCCCTACACTAAAAGGGTCAACTTTGATCAAAGGTTGGACCAAGTCCTCATGGACATATGTGTGGAAGGAGCTCAATGGAAAAGAGACTCAAGAGGCAAACCGGTTCAATTTAGAAGACCGGACCTTAAGCCTGTGGCTAGAGGATGGTTGGAGTTCATCCAACGTTCTATCATTCCTACTAGCAACCGATCCGAAGTAACTATGGATCGGGCCATCATGATCCATAGTATCATGATTGGGGAGGAAGTGGAAGTTCATGAGATCATACCTCTAGAACTCTACAAGGTGGCTGACAAGTCCTCCACTTTGGCAAGGTTAGGCTTTCCTCTTCTCATTTGTCACCTATGCAATTCAGTTGGGATTGTCATAGAATGAGACATCCTCATTGAAGAGGACAAGCCCATTACTAAGAAAAGGATGGAGCAAACAAGAGAGCCCACTCATGGACCTCAACATGAGCATGAGGAAGTTCCTCGTCAAGAAATCCCTGAGATGCCTCAAGGGATGCATTTTCCTCCACACAATTATTGGGAGCAACTCAATACTTCTTTGGGAGATTTAAGTTCCAATATGGAGCAACTAAGGATGGAGCACCAAGAGCACTCCATTATTCTCTATGAAATTAGAGAGGATCAAATAGCCATGAGGGAAGAACAACAAAGGCAAGGAAGAGACATAGATGAGCTCAGGCATTCCATTGGATCTTCAAGAGGAAGAACTAGCAGCCATCACTAAGGTGGACCCGTTCTTTAATTTTCATGTTCTTATTTTTCTATTTTTTGACTTTATGCTTTATGTGTTATCTATGTTTGTGTCTTCATTACATGATCACTAGTGTCTAGTGTCTATGTCTTAAAGTTATGAATAATTCCATGAATCCTTCACCTTTCTTAAATGAAAAATGTGCCTAATTACAAAAGAACAAGAAGCACTTGGATTTCAAATTTTATCTTGAAATTATTTAATTATTTTGATGCGGTGGCAATACTTTTTGTTTTCTGAATGAATACTTGAACAGTGCATATTTTTTATAGTGAAGTTTATGAATGTTAAAATTGTTGGCTCTTGAAAGAATGATGAACAAAGAGAAATGTTATTGATAATCTGAAAAACCATGAAATTTATTCTTGAAGCAAGAAAAAGAAGTGAAAAATACAAAGCTTGCGAAAAAAAGAGAAAAAAATGGCAAAAAAGAAAAAGAAAGAAAAAGAAAAGGCAAGCAGAAAAAGCCAATAGCCCTTTAAACCAAAAGGCAAGGGTAAAGAGGATCCAAGGCTTTGAGCATTAATGGATAGGAGGGCCTAAAGGAATAAAATCCTGGCCTAAGCGGCTAAATCAAGCTGACCCTAACCATGTGCTTGTGGCATGAAGGTCCAAGTGAAACGCTTGAGACTGAGTGGTTAAAGTGGTGATCCAAAGCAAAAAGAGTGTGCTTAAGAACTCTGAACACCTCTAATTGGGGACTTTAGCAAAGCTAAGTCACAATCTGAAAAGGTTCACCCAGTTATGTGTCTGTGCCATTTATGTATCTGGTGGTAATACTGGAAAACAAAGTGCTTAGGGCCACGGCCAAGACTCATAAAGTAGCTATGTTCAAAAATCAACATACTAAACTAGGAGAATCAATAACACTATCTATATTCTGAATTCCTATAGATACCAATCATTCTAAATTTCAAAGGATAAAGTGAGATGACAAAACTGTTCAGAAGCAAAAAGCTACTAGCCCCGCTCATCTAATTGGGACTAAGTTTCATTGATATTGTGAGATTCATTGTATATTCTCTTCTTTTTATTCTATTTTGTTTTCAGTTGCTTGGGGACAAGCAACAATTTAAGTTTGGGGTTGTGATGAGCGGATAATTTATACGCTTTTTGGCATTATTTTTAGGTAGTTTTTAGTAGGATTTAGCTACTTTTTAGTATATTTTTATTAGTTTTTAAGAAAAATTCATATTTCTGGAATTTACTATGAGTTTGTGTGTTTTCTTATGATTTCAGGTATTTTCTGGCTAAAATTGAGGGACCTGAGCAAAAATCTGATTCTGAGGCTGAAAAAGGACTGCAGATATTGTTGGATTTTGACCTCCCTGCACTCGAAATGGATTTTCTGGAGCTACAGAATTCCAATTGGCGCACTCTCAATTGCGTTGGAAAGTATACATCCTGGGCGTTCCAGCAATATATAATAGTCCATACTTTGCCCGAATTTTGACGACATAAACTGGCGTTCAAACACCAACTTCCTGCCCTATTTTGGAGTTAAACGCCAGAAACAGGATAAAAGCTGGAGTTAAACGCCCAAACTGGCATAAAAGCTTGCGTTTAACTCCAAGAAAAGTCTCTACACACGAAATCTTCAATGCTCAGCTCAAGCACAAACCAAGTGGGCCCGAAAGTGGATTTCTGCATCATTTACTTATTTCTGTAATCTTAATAACTAGTTTAGTATAAATAGGACTTTTTACTATTGTACTGTGGACGATTTTTGGACGTTTAGTCCTTAGACCTAGGTCTTGGTTATTCTGGTTCCCTCTCTGGGGCCAAAACCAATGAACACCATTATCGCTTATGTATTTTCAACGGTGGAGTTTCTACACCTCATAGATTAAGGTGCGGAGCTTTGCTGTTCCTCGAGTATTAATGCAAAGTACTATTATTCTTCTATTCAATTCAAACTTATTCTTATTCCAAGATATTCATTCGCACACAAGAACATGATGAATGTGATGATCAAGTGACACTCATCACCATTCTCACTTATGAACGCGTGCCTGACAAACACTTCCATTCTACATGAAAACAAGCTTGAATGCATATCTCTTGGGAATCTAATCAACGATTCACATCATTTTCCCTCTGACAATGGGGCATCTGAATCTGAGATTAGAACCTTCGTGGTATAGGCTAGAAACAATTGGCAGCATTCCTGAGATCTGAAAAGTCTAAACCTTTTCTGTGGTATTCTGAGTAGGATCTGGGAAGGGATGATTGTGACGAGCTTCAAACTCGCGACTGTGGGGCTCAATGATAGTGCGCAAAAGGATCATTGGATCTTATTCTGACACGATCGAGAATCGACAGCTGATTAGCCATGCGGTAGCTGTGCCTGGTATTTTTCATCCGAGACGAGAAATCCGATAGTTGATTAGCCGTACAGAAACCGTAGAGGACCATTTTCACTGAGAGGACGGGAGGTAGCCATTGACAACGATGATCCCCAACATACAGCTTGCCATGGAAAGGAGTGTGAATGATTGAATGAAGACAGTAGGAAAGCAGAGATTCAGAAGGAATAACGCATCTCTATACGCTTATCTGAAATTCCCACCAATGAATTACATAGGTATCTCTATCTTTAATTTATGTTTATTTATCTTTTAATTATCAAAGCTTCATAACCATTTGAATTCGCCTGACTGAGATTTACAAGATGACCATAGCTTGCTTCAAGCCGACAATCTCCGTGGGATCGACCCTTACTCGCGTAAGGTATTACTTGGACGACCCAGTGCACTTGCTGGTCAGCTGCACGGAGTTGTGAAAAGTGTGTATCACGATTTCGTGTACCAATGCGCACATACAAAAATAGAGTTGCGCATACGCACAAATCATGCTTACGCACACCTACATTTCCAGAGTTGAATGTTTTTCGCGCACGTTCTGCGTGTACGCACAAAGGGGAACTTGTGCATATGCATGAGGCATGCATACACACAACTGTCCAAGGTTCGCTACTAGACATATCAGGTTTGGCTGTATAACCAAAAGATGAGTTCATTGGTCATAGCGTAGGTATACTTCATTTGCATTTGTGTTTATTATTTAGGTGTGCATCTTGTATCTGGCTTGCCTATTTAAATAATTGTATCTATATGCTAATTGAACTAGTTGCTTTATCTGTTTTCTCAATTTGTGTATTATTTGTATTGTCTTGTATGTGTTTGCACAATTGAGAGATTACTTATGCTAGCGGTGGTGACGCTAAGGGTTGTTCTTGATGAGATGTGGTGATTGGAGGTTTGTGTGATATTGAGATGAAGAGATATATTAGAATTCCTTAGATAAGTTGTCATGTTCTGGTTAGTACGAACTCTAGGCTTGAACCTTATGGGATTGGAGAATAGAATTGCCTAGCGGGTTCATGTAGTTTTACATAGTCTTTATTTGAAATTATTGTCCTACTAAGAACCCTGTAAAGGATGATGTTCTCACCCGTTGTGAAAATTATTACTTTTCGGATGCAGGTCCCAGCGCTACTCAGTGAACGGAAAGTTTATCTGGAAGACAGCGAAGAAGACATTTTATTCTATGTTGATTTTAGACACTCGCTTTTTTTTTTTGGAAAAACTTATCTGATGTATTCTTTTAAAGACTTGCCTTTAGAGACTTTTGATGTATTTTTTGAGAGATAGGTTATGTATGTCAACCTATTTTACTGTTGTATATATATATACTCTTATTCTTCCTTCAAATTTTTAATTTATCTACATTTCTCCCGACGCGCTTATATATATTATTGAGTGTGAACAATCGGGGAATTGTCTTTTAAATCCTCTTACAACCTTCTAGTTTAATATTTCTTTCTATACATAAGTATTTATATCCGAGTCATATGTCGTAGCACCAAACCATAATTGAATTATGATTTAAGCTTAAGGCAATGAATGTTAAGATGTTACATGAGGGTTAGGAATGTGTGACGTACCTGAGGGAGCCCTTGACTCCCTTTATATAGTCTGTTGTCGTTATCTTATCTTATCTTGTTAGTTAAGATAAACGAAATATTTGAATGTAAATATTGGTTTAGGTAATTATGTTTCTCGAGCCGATTTGGGCCGTAATGGTGATCTGGATCCGGGTATTTGGGTAAAGGAAGTAGCATACCATATTTGCAGTGTAGAAGCGAGAGGATACGAAACAGCATCGAGTATCAGTGTATCACTTTACTACTTTCTACATTTGTAACCCTAAACCCTAATGCCACTCTCTCCCATGTTTTTTAAGTTTTTTGAGTTAGTTTTATAAAAAAAAAGAAATTCTGTTTCTCCATTTAGTCTTCCTTTTGCGCATTTCAATCTCTTCTTCCTCATTTTATATAACATTATTTACAACCTCCTCACCCAAGAACTAATCTTCACATGTCTGCATATTTGACCAAATCTCCAATGTATTCTTATCATTATCTCTTAGAGTAGTGATATTTCCCTACAAACTGCCAACTGACCTAGTTTGAAAACCACATAATCAGTATAAAATACAACTAAAATACAATATACAAAGTAGAACTCATTGCATGGGAAGTCAATCAATAATTGTAAAGAGATTGAAAAATTAGTCTAATTTAGTGAGGTCAATCAATAATTGTAAAGCGTAAACTACAACTTGATCCCCAATTTATCACGAGATGTTTGCTAAGGTCTCGCATGCCAGCATCGATCATTAAACTTAAACCTCTAGAACCCAAGCTTCTATGATCTTCTGGTGATGTAATGAGGCTAGTCAACCAAGTTAGGTCCATTCCAGTTCCTGATGGATATGTTTTTAGAACATGTCATGCTGGTGGAAAGATTATTTTATACACAATTATACATATATGAATGCGTAAATTATGCATTAGGCGGTTGTGACAATGGAATTAGATCAAACATTTTTGTTCTACAGTAGAATCAATCAATACTAGCTACAAGATCAATCAGAATTATTGCAAACGTGCATGTTCAATGAAGAATAATCTGCTTCAAAACATATAATTACGTATGTATAGAGCAGATTAGAAGAAAGCACACAACAAATCATGTCTGTTATTTAATTAATTTCCCTCTGTTATGTGAAAGGTGAGAAAAATCAACGATGACAAAGCTTATTCCATATACATATTTGAACGTTCGATGAAATAAAACAAAACAATAATAGCATAATATTATGAAATAAACTTCTTGAAATTTTAAACTCGTTTAATATTTCACTCATAGTTCTGCTCTTTCCATAGAAAATTGTTTGGGTTATAAAATTAAAACACGTACTATATGTTAACTTCCCCCAACTCTTGCCTTTCTCAAAAATTCCACTAATCCACCAAATAATATTTCCAATCACTTTTAGTTCCCTTCTTAATTCTTCTCACCATGCCATTGCATCTGGAAATTCAATTATAGTATCCAAAGAATAGTCCGATAATGGGGCATGAAATTAAGTTAATCATTCTAATTATCAAAAAGACTCATTTTCAAAATCTTAAGTGCATAAATAACGAAATGTATGTAAAATAACAGATCAAGCATCTGATTTCTGGGTAGAAAACTACTATTGACTCAACAGACAGCCATCTACTAGCAAAAACGGACAACTATCGAAAGCATTTAAGAAGCATTTGAGCTTGTTGGAGCACCACCTCCAAAACCACCAGCACCACGACCAAAGCCAGGCCTTCCACCAGCACCCTAAATGATGGAGAAAGCAGACGAACTTATTCAGCAAAACACTCAAAAATATAAAAGACATTTCCACAAGCATAAAATCTAAGAAATACTACTACACCCAACAGCCGCCATAAACCATGATTGTTGCGGATACCAAACAATAATGCTTTAAACTAAATGGTACTAGCATATTATGACAACATTCAAATTGTATCAGATCATTCCATAAAATTGCCAATTAAAAGGATAACAAATATTGACTGGAAGAGGGTTACAAGGAAGTGAAAATTTCCATGGCTTGAATTACAGAGAAGTGGGGGTCTGTAAAATTTTTAGCAACTTAGACCAACATATGATGGACTTAGCAGATGCTGTACAACAATGCTCTCCACAAGTAAATAGCATTCAATAGAATAGACAAAATATATAATCATCAACCATCAAAACAGCTAAAAGGATATAGACATGGTGCACATTCACCTCAGTTATATGAACAAATGAATACTGTGCAACAGTTGAAACTTTAAGTAAGCACGGAAGTATAAATAATTTGCTCGTCACACACAAAACATCTTAGACTAACAAGAACACAGTAACAGAAACAAACTAAAAAGAAGCAGTTTGAGTAATGGCAATTCCGCAATCAAAAACAGATCATACATAGAAACACCGCTGCTAAAGTCAGATAGTATTGGTTACTAAATACACAAAAAGATTAAAAGTTGACATTGCAAAATCCAAAAAGGTAATAAAGAAAAACAATGCCGATTTGAAAAGAAACAAGGATGCAATGTGAAATACCCCAAAAGAAGGTCTGTAGTCAGCAGGAGCACCACCCTTGTCTCCTCCAAAATCACCACCAGGTCCACGGGGACCTCCACGGTATCCATCACGATCACCAAATCTGCGTTCTCCCTCAAAGCGAGGTGGACCCCTGTTCAATTGACCGAAACCCATGTTGGCATTGAAACAAGATGGAAAACAGGAGCAAGAAAGCAAGAATGATGAATTACCTGGGGCGGTCACCCGGTGGGCCGCCAAAAGGCCTGCCAGATGGCTTGGCCTGCTTCTTGAGAGTGGCGGGGACGATCTCAGAAGGAAGGTTGAGGTAAGTCCTGAGATGCTCGATGCCGTCGTTGGTGAGGAACCAATAATAGTGCATCCAGGCGAACGTCTCCCTAACGTACTCCTTCGACTTGAAGCTCTGCATCAGCTTAATCACCTGCAGATTCGGCACATCGATCTCAGGGTGTTTCGCAAGATTGAAGTCCTTCTTCGCGTAGCATACTCCCTCTGCAAATGCATTCATGCATTCAGAACACAACAGACTAGAATTAATATATCAAACAAGATGACCGAACCTTGGAATAGGTACTTGCAGATCTCCTTGCGGTTCTTCTCCGGAATGATCTGAAGAATTCAAAAACAACACAATAATTTAATCAATAATGCAAAAGGAATATGGATCGGTGGAAATAGAAGAAGGAAGATGTTGAGGTAGCATACCATGGTTGCAGTGTAGAAGCGGTAACGAGTTACACGGGTTATTTATCACTTTGCTCCTTCCCGCAGTTGTAACCCTAAACCCTAATGCCACTCTCGGGTGAGTTTTTATAAAAAAGAGAAAAAAAAACTTCTCAGGTCGAGGGGGCGCGAGATGGAGGCCAAGCAGGGTAGCAGAATGGCGCCAACGAGAATGGAGACAAGCCGATGATGATTTGGGGCGACAAGGCTTCTGGTGCGGTGACAATGCGCCGACAGGGGAACTCGAAGTGGCGAAACGCTGAAGGCCGAAGGAATGGAAAACAGGAGGAAGAGGAGCCCTGAGCACGCCGGCGAGTCTGGGAAAGTGACTGACGGAGGTGGCGGCAGTGAGGCGGCTGCTGGAGAAGGTGAGGCAGACTGGCAGAGTGTGTGAGACAGGAGGTGAGGTGGAGGCCGTCTGAGGTTTGAGCAATTGCAGATTTAGGGTTTGTCAAATATATAACTGTATTTAATTTTGAAGCACTTGCATTATATAACATTTGAAATGAATTAATCTTTATCTTTGAAAAAGATTTTTTTTTTTAAATTATATTTTGAATTCAAAAGATGTTAAAGAAAAATAAAAGTAATTTTATGTTTGAATATTTTAAGTAAAAAAATTTTTTTATTTATTAATTATATTTAAGTATAATTATATAAAAGTACTTTTTATTTATTTATTATGTAAAAAATATTTTGAATTTGTTTGGACGAATTTTAAAAAAAAAAAGATCTTTTTTGAGTTATCTTATCTTAAAAGATCTTATGAAAAAGTAAAAGTAATTTTATGTGTTTGTTTGTGGCCATTATTTTTATAAAAAAAGATCTTTTATCAATAAAAAAGATTTTTTTATTTTTTAGCGTGTTTGGTAAATTTCTAATAATAAAAGTAAAAATACTAGAAAAATAAAAAATATCTTTTTTGAAAAGCTAAAATTTACATCTTTTTTTAAAACATCTTTTTTCTTAAAAAATGTTTTTGATATAATAAATAAACAAAAAAGTACTTTTATATTGTTATACTCAAACATATGGCTTGTTTGTATGAGCTTTTAAGAAAAGATTTTTTTCAAATTATGTTTTTTTAAAAGATCTTATAGAAAAGTAAAAGTAATTTTATATTTGGATATTTCATACAAAAAGATCTTTTTATTTATCAATTATGTTTGGGTAGAACAATATAAAAGTACTTTTTTGTTTATTTATTACATGAAAAATATCATTTTTTAAAGGAAAAAATATCTTTTAAAAGATATGTAAATTACAGCTTCTCAAAAAAGATTTTTTTTATTTTTCTAGTACTTTTACTTTTACTACCAGAAATTTGCCAAACACGTTAAAAAATAAAAAAAGATCTTTTTTCATTGAAAAATATCTTTTTTTATCCAAATAATGACACTCAAACAAGCACATAATTGATAGATAAAAAGATCTTTTTATGAAATATCCAAACATAAAATTACTTTTACTTCTCCATAAGATCTTTTAAAAAAAGATAACTCAAAAAAAAAAAATTTCTTAGAAACTCACCCAAACCAGCCCAATATTTACGTATCTCATACAAAATATATTTTTATTGCTTGTTTGGACTTCATTAAAAATCGATAAAAAATATCTTTTTTCAATGAAAAAAGATCTTTTTATTTTTTAACGTGTTTGGCAAATTTCTAATTGTAAAAATAAAAGCACTAGAAAAATTTAAAAAAAAAACATCTTTTATAAGAAGTTACAATTTACATCTTTTTTTAAAAGATCTTTTTTCCTTGAAAAAATGTGTTTCACATGATAAATGAACAAAAAAGTACTTTTATCTTATTTTATCCAAACATAATTGATAGATAAAAAGATCTTTTTACATGAAATATCCAAACATAAAATCACTTCTACTTTTGTAAAAGATCTTCTAAAAAAATATCATTTAAAAAAATATGTTTTTCGAGAATGGCGCCCAAACAAGGCTCAGAATTCGGTGGTCCCAGAACTTTTGGATCACTTAATGGTCCCATTAAAAAACATGTTTTTTGAGTTTTTTTAACAATTGCTACATAGTCCTTGAACTAATTTTAATTGTAAATTAACCCCATATATTTATTTAATTATAAAAACTGTTTTTTATTTTATAAATTATTATTTTATCAATTATCTATTATATTTATTAACAATCAAATACAAAAACAACAACCAATTATATCCTCCATTGATTCTAATAAAGCTTTTGGCCATTTCAATCGATTAAAATATTAAATTTGATCTCGTGACGTTCGTCCATGGCTTCTAAATCGTGTTTCCTTGAAATTCAATCGATTGGTTTATCAAAACAATCGATTGAATTGTAACTCAATCGATTGAATTACAGTGTATCACAAAACAATCGATTGAAAGTTGTAAGGTAGAATAGTTTTCGCTTAAACCAATCGATTGCTTATACTTTCCAATCGAATGAATGCCCAAAAACAATCAATTGTTTTTGTTACTCAATCGATTGAATTTACGAAAATAAAATGGATTTGCCAAATACAATCGATTGGAAAGTGATGACATTGAAGTTTTAGCCAAATTCAATCGATTGGTAATGTAATCCAATCGATTGGAAGGTGATGAAGTTGAATTTTTTGCCAACTTCAATCGATTGATAATGCTATCCAATCGATTGAAATGTGTCATGTGCCTATTTCAATTTTGTTATCTTTTTAGAAATTATCTTATTATTCATCTATCTTATCTTTAAAATTTTATCTTCAATTTTTACTGTTTTATTTTGATGTAGATAAACTAATCTTATCTTTTCCTTAATATTAATGTAAATTTTAAAAAATTGAATAAATTTATATTTATTTTGATTACATCCAAAAATGAATTATATGTATTCTTATAATCAAGAAATATACTTAACTTCTTTTATAATAAGTAAATTTTTCAATAATTTAATTTATTAAAAAAAATCTCATCTTTTTATTTATCCTACAAAATAAAAATTCATATTAATAGTTTTGAATAAGACAATTAAAATAAAATATAAAAATAAAGCTTGAATAAAAAAATACAAAGTTTTCAATCTAAAAATATAAAATAGTTAAAAAATAAAAAATTATTTAAATATGATTTTTCAAGACACTCTATAACTTAGATGAATAAATATTATTTTTAAAATGAATCATGATATATTGATACAAAACTTATTGTGTGTAAATTTTTTTAAAAATTAATAAACCTCTCTCATTAATAACAATATTGGAACTTAAATTTGAACGCTAATTGATATTATATATTGTGTAGGTACTTAGAGTATATTAGAAAAGTACGTTAATAAATTGAAGAGAAAAATTATTAGTGTAAATTTATTTTTTTTTAAATTAATCCTTATTGAACTATTCTACTTTTATTCCTTCAAAACATATCTTAATAAAAATACTTGTAATAATAATTTACATCCAATAAGAATATCTTAACAAGTAGTTCCATCATTCTGTCTTGGGTTAATGCAAAATTTACAGAACGTGAGTACGTGATTGAGTATGTTGTTTTAAATTATAAACATAGGGGTAAAATAGGAAAAAAATAATCGACACCAAACCCTCTGTATTTCTAATATAAATTGTTATTGATAAGTATAATTTCTTAAAATTTTGGGTGTCCAGGCCACTACTCGCCCCTTCTAGGTCCGTCCCTGATTACTAGCTAATTAATTAATAATAAAAAATAATAACATCTATTTACTTTTTAGTATTTCTCAATTTTTGTGAATTAATAAAAGATAAAAAATAATTTTTCTTTACACAATCAATTTCACAAATAAAGTATCAAAACGAATAATTGTAAAATTAGAGATTCTATTCACTGACCTTGATTTTGTAATCAAAGCGATGGTTTATTTTTTGAACACTATAATGAAAAACTTGATTGGACCTTTACTGATTACTGCAACGGTGATTAATGATGAAGGAATAGTGAATATTAAATAGACGGATAAAAAATTAAAAAAAAGGATATTGAGTAGATGGATGTTCCAAAGAAAAATAATTAAATTTTTTATAATCAAAGAAAATGATACACGATTTTAATGGTGGGATTGAATAATTAGTGATGGATTATTCACCAATTTATAATGTTAATACTAAGGAAAAGATAAGATTAGTTTATCTACATCAAAATAAAACAACAAAAATTGAAGATAGAATTTTAAAGATAAGATAGATGAATAATAAGATAATTTCTAAAAAGATAATAAGATTAAAATAGGCACAGGACACATTTCAATCGATTAGGTAGCATTACCAATCGATTGAAGTTGGCAAAAAATTCAACTTCATCACCTTCCAATCGATTGGATTACATTACCAATCGATTGAATTTGGCTAAAACTTCAATGTCATCACTTTCCAATCGATTGTATTTGGCAAATCCATGTTGTTTTCGTGAATTCAATCGATTGAGTAACAAAAACAATCGATTATTTTTTAGCATTCATTCGATTGGAAAGTATAAACAATCGATTGGTTTAAGCGAAAACCATTCTACCTTACAACTTTTAATCGATTGTTTTGTGATACACTGTAATTCAATCGATTGAATCTCAAGGAAATACGATTTAGAAGCCATGGACGAATGTCACGAGATCAAATTTAATATTTTAATCGATTGGAATGGCCAAAAGCTTTATTAGGATCAATGGAGGATATAATTGGTTGTTGTTTTTGTATTTGATTGTTTATAAATATAATAGATAATTGATAAAATAATAATTTATAAAATAAAAAACAGTTTTTATAATTAAATAAAATATATGGGGTTAATTTGTAATTAAAATTAGTTCAAGGACTATGTAACAATTGTTAAAAACACTCTAAAAGCATGTTTTCTAATGGGACCATTAAGTGGTCCAAAGGTTCTGGGACCACCGAATCCTGAGCCCCCAAACAAACCCTATATTCGGGTATAACAATGCAAAAGTAATTTTTTGTTTATTTATTACATAAAAAATATCTTTTTTTAAAAAAAATCTATTAAAAAAAGATATAAATTACAGCCTCTCAAAAAAGATGTTCTTTTATTTTTATAGTATTTTTACTTTTACTACTAGAATTTTGCCAAACACGCTAAAAATAAAAAAAAAAGATCTTTTTTCATTGAAAAAAAATAATTTTTTATCAAAATAATGGCGCCCAAACAAGAATTTATTTTAAAAAAAAAAGATCTTTTTAAAAAAATATATAAATTACAACTTATCAAAAAATATATTTTTTATTTATTTAGTGCTTTTATTGTTATTACTAAAATTTATCAAATACGCTAAAAAATAAAAAAATATATTTTTATCAATTTAATAGCGTGCCAGACAAGCACTTTATCATTATTTTATAGTAATACAATTAAAAAGGTTTTATACTGATATGATGTTTATATATTGAGTTTGACAATTATTTATTTAGGTGTAATCAATTAAAAACTTTTAAAATTTTATTTATAAATTATTAAGTTATTATTTGCTTAGATAATTATTTTTTAAATTTTTAAATATACTTTTGTTAAATTATTAGGTATTTAGTTTTTAATATTGTTGAACTTATTTACTTAGGTTATTATTTTTAAATTTTTAAATTATAATTATATTTTATTCTTATTATAAAAATATTATTCTTTTATTTAAAGAAAATGCTAATAAATTATAATTTTTGAAAAAAATAAGTTCACATTATAACTAATATGGATTTAAACCAACATTTTGATGTGCAGAATCGTCAAGTAGCCCACAAATTTAGTTTTGTGAAATTTGACACTCTAAATGCTCCTGAGTTTGATTGCACCTATTTAGTTGATAAATTTATCGTTACCTATGTATAAGTTACCTTAATATTCGTCATTTTTGGCTAATCTACCTATTCTTGGGGTATATACAGATATTCAGTATGTTGGAATAAATCTACAAGATTTTGTACAAGAATACAATCCGTACTTTTATAAATATATGACGGTCAATCCTTCCTATTTGGGACCGATGATATCAGGACCCATGATATCACAACTACCTCAACAAGATACTTTGTTAATATCGACACAACCATATGTAGGGGCAACATCAACTCAGATTGATTTGCCGATTCAATCGTCGACATTTATGCCTTTGACATCTTTTGAAATGGATATAGGCCTATTATTCTCAGGAAGGTCGAGGAAATTACCAATTTCAGGGCAGTCGTTCTGCCTAACACTGTAGATTTTTTAGCAGGTTTTAGACAGCACATAGTAAAAAAATCATCATAGTTTGGTTAACACATTCACTCAGCAGATGAAAACTGTTTTAAATCTTTGATAGAAAATAATAATATTAAGTTTGAACAAGTAACAAGGCAGATGAATGAATTGATTGGAACAGTTCAGGGCAACTATAAGACACCAAATCTACTAGGAGGTCATCAACCTCACTTAGAAGGTCGTCAGTCACCCGTAATAATTAATAAAGGACAAAACCCTGATGATATAGTGAATGGTGCTTGACAAAATCAATTTGTCCAATCTGGTATTGCACAAGCTGATGAGCAGAATATTTCACAAGCCGTCGAGTATATGCTAAATAGGGTAGGTTTCAACGTAAAGTTGACTCACCAACCATATTCTATATCTCCATTTTCTGATCATGTATTGCAAGTAGAACTTTTTAGAGGAGTCAAAGCTCCCAAAACCGCTCTCTAAATTTTCAAGATAAAGTGGTGAGTCAACTGTCGAGCATGTGACTCGTTACACAGTCGAAGTTGAAGTTCTAGCTAGCAATGAGCAACTAAAAATGAGATACTTTTCTTCTTCTTTGATTGTGAATGCTTTCACTTGATTTTCAAATCTACAACCTAAGTCGATTCATTCATGGAACAAATAGAGAAGAGTTTCCATGATCAATTTTTCAGAGGAGAACTAAAAGTTACACTCTCTGATTTGTTCTCAATCAAAAAATTCAAGACAGAGACTATGTAAGATTATCTTATTCGATTAAAAAATATGAGATATAAGTGCTATAATTTGATCCCAGATTCTGAAATTGTTAAGATATTAATTAACGGGCTTAACTTCAAAATTAGAAAAAAGCAAGTTAACCAACAATTTATTGACCTTGCTCAATTGTTATACAATATCCGATAGATCGAAGGGTTATAAAAAAAAAAAAACTAGAAGATGAGAACTTTTTTGAAGTAGCTTTTCTTAGGTTTTGTGATGTATTCCAAGTTGAGGATCGAAAATGATATGTTTGCAGTCGAAACAAAAGACAAGTCTCATTTATGTTCTCTTAACTTTGTCAAAGAAAAGGTATTTCCAAAAAAGAAAATTATTAAAAGCAAGTTAAAATTGCCTAACAATATATTAGATACAAAGGTTGGCAAAAGTCCTTGCAAGTTGACCTCAAACTTTGCTTAATTTGAGGAGTTTGTTATCAATGCTATGGTGAATTAAAAATTCAGTTTGACCTAACATACTCAAAGTAAGACCTATATACCCTAAGATTGGTAAAATTTTGTTAGACTTTCTAACCTAACAAAGAAAATAAAAAATGAATATGACTATGTGCTTTTTTAGGCGTATTGCAAAAGAGAAAAAGAGAAGTAATCGACAAACAGTCAAGATAAAAGATGCACTTGTAAAAATTGATATAAAAGACGAAGATCAATGTTACTACTTTGAATTGAGTTCAGAGGTGATTTTGAAGTTTTTAATGCTTCATCATAAAAATTAAAGTCATCCAAATGAGATAAAAATGAGATACAAATGGTTGACGTCAAAAAAAATTCGACAGTTAAAGTCAAAGATCATATAATGCATAAAGCACACCATAGTTGAAGAAAATAAGAATCGGTTAGGCTTGATGCTCAAGTTACCTTATACTTGGTGTCCAAATTTACTTGAGGTTCAAGACTACATGGGGTCCAAGACTACTTGAGATTCAAAATTACTTGAAATCCAAGATTATATCAATTAGCTTAGGATTTTTTTCCTCTATAAATAGGATTAGTTTCAATAAGCTTGGGGAGCTTCCATTCATTCACACACTCACTCACTCACTCTAAAAATTTCTAGTCACACGGATGTACGAAAACAAGAGTCACGAGTTCATGTAAGTATTGGGAGACTCCATTTTTCTTTCAGTCATTTTCAATTCTTTTTTTTAATACAAGTCTTGCAACTTTCAATTCTTTATTTTTTGTACTTGTTTTTTCTTACTTCTTGCTTTTTATAATTATTTATTTATTTCTTTATTTTTATACTTCTATTAGACATAATCTCTAAATCCTAAGAGCAACCTAAAGAGGAGTCGTATTTACTTCCCGAATTGAGATCTTGATACAAACTTGGTTGACACCTCCTGTTGAGGTCGGGAAAAAAAAGCAAAATCCAAGCGAAACACTATACATCTGTCAAACCTTTAATTTTTGTTTATATGCAAAAATAGGTAATGATAAATGATACATAAGATACGATCTTTATTTTATAATTAGAAAAAACATGAGTTTTTTTTCTCTAAAATAGCAAAAAATGGTGATGAACTGGAAGCATTTTGATAGAAATGCAATTCACCCCTGCATATTGTATTATTCCTTACGCAAAAAATGAGTTTTTTTAATACATTCATTACGTATTGTGTCTCATATTCCTTAACTCGTGATTTGGTGATGTGTTGTACTAATATTCACCTTTTCTCTCTTTCTCTCACTTTTAACTCACATTTTTTCTTTTCTTTAACACCCTCAACTATTTTTTTTCTCTTTTCTAAAATTCAAAATCCAAACCACTTCTCCCATATTCCAGCGCCTCATCTTTAGTATCATTATTTTTATCTTTATCTCCATCAATTTTAAGACCAAATAAGTATAGTTTTTAATAATAATTTTTTATTTAGTTAAATTGTTTTAATTATTGTAGATAAAAATAAATTAAATTTTTTAAATTAATCTGTCTTAATTAATTAATTAATATTGACAAAAGTGTTGAACTTAGTATTGGTTAGATTAAGGTAGTATTAAAATATATTTTGAATTTGTAAAAGAAAAACCAATATTAAATATATTGTTTAAATATGTTAAACATATGTTATATATTATATATTATTATAAATATATTTAAATGCTTATATATATAAATATATTTAAAATTGAAACATACATATAGATTTTTTTAAAATTGAAATATGTTTACATTCAATATATTTAAATATATATTTTATATAATGCATGTTGATGAAATATATTAAATTTATTTTATTTAAGTATATATTTTATGTATTATTTAATTATATATTTTATATATAATATATTGAAAGGTTTTGAAAATTGGTTCATACCAGCAAGTCGAATAGCAAACTGATGAGGAATACAGTTCGAATTGAAGCCAAAACTGGAAATTTGAAAAATTCGAGTTGGACCGTCGAATCAGATGGAAACTGATCGGTCGAATTGAACTAGGACTCGGTCAGTTTTCTAAATTTTAACAAAAATGGCACCGTATGATTGAAGAATCCTAACCATTACCCAACCCTTCCACAACGGCAAAGCAAAATACGCAGCACCCAGTCACTCCCATCACCCTTGACCTCGAGCTTTTCCTTTCTCTCATCGTTGTCGAGCTCCTCCCTCACTCCTGTCCAGCCATCGACCTTTTACCGCCGTCTGGTGCGGTATTTTATAACCCACAAACTATTCGAGAAGTGCACTGGGTCGTACCAAGTAATACCTCAGGTGAGTGAGGGTCGATCCCACGAGGATTGATGAATTAAGCAACAATGGTTAAGTGATTTACTTAGTTAGGCAAGCAGAAAAGAGTGTTAGATGTTCAAAGAGCATTAAACAATAATCAAGAATATCAGAATGCAAGCAGTAAAGAAGTTGTGAAATATATATGGAGAAGTAGTTAAGGTTTCAGAGATATCTATTTTCTGGATTAACTTTTCTTATTAATTTATTTTAATCATGCAAGATTTAATTAATGGCAAACTATTTGTGACTAGACCCTAATTTCTTAGACCTTCCTAGTCTCCTCTAAAATTCATCAACTGCCAATTCCTTGGTCAATTAATTCCAATTAGAGGGTGATGATTAAATTCCATTTTATATGCCACAAGAATCCTTATCCAAAAATAAGGGATTATATGTCACGTATCCCGTTAAATACAAATAATTAGAAATTCAGGATAATATTTTTTCAAGCTGTTGTTCAAGTAAAGAGTTTTTCCAAGTTATACAAGAACTCAATTAGAACATGGGTCATACTTCCGTTCCACCCAAATTCATAAAATAAAGAACGAAAATAATTATTAAAATATAAATCAAAATATGAATTAAAATAGAAAAATAATAGTATCAATCCAAACAATAGATAGAGCTCCTAACCTTAACGATGGAGGTTTAGTTGCTCATGGTTCAGAGAAGAAAATAAGGATTCTGGTAAAACTGTAGAGTATGGAATGTTAATTTGTATAGAACTCCCTAATGGAATCCCCTAAAGAGGAAAAGTTTCTCTTTTTTATAACTAATCCTAATTAATTTAAAATCTAATATCTAACATTAAGATAATATCTTTTCCTATTTTCAAATTCAAATTTGAATCAGAATCAATTAAATAATCCACGCCTTGTAACGTGGGAACCACTTGGTTTCACTGGATCTGCGCCTTACTTGGCAGAGAGCTGCACCTTACTTTAGGGCCAAAATGGGGCCCAGAAATTGCCCCCAACATTTTCTGCATTCTCTGCACGTCGCGCATGTCACGCGTACGCGTCAGTCATGCGTACGCGTCGATGGTCTATTCTACGTGTCACGCGTACGTGTTAGTTACGCGCACGTGTCGCTGTGCAACTTCGTTTTTCACGCGTATGCATTGCCATGGGAAGCTCCAAATCATGCGCACGCGTCAGGTACGCGCACGCGTCGCTCCTCGTTGTCATCTCCTTTAATTTTTGTGCTGTAGAAACTCCATCAAATCCAGCTGAATGCTACCTATAATAAATAGAATTGCACAAGACTCAAAGTAGCATCCATAGTGGCTAAAAGACAATTAATTCTTGATTAAACTTAACAATTTAAATGCAAATTCACTAGGAAAAGATAAGAAAGATGCTCACGCATCACAACACCAAACTTCAATTGTTGCTTGTCCTCAAGCAACCAAACTAATATAGGCTAAGGATGTGAATTTGCATGAGAATGAGAGTTCGATTAAGCTCAAGTCTTTTCTTAAAATGGGGTTTATTCATTGTAATTTTGAACAGTTTTGGCATCTCACTCTCCTTTGAATCAGAGGAATGTCAGTGTCATTCGGAATTAGAATCCGGATCATATTATGAATTCTCTGATCTTTATACTCCAGTTTAATCCTTGAACACAGAATAATTTTCTTTAATTTATTTATTTATTTATTTCTTTGGTGCTCTGTACCTTGAGCCTAGTCGTGACTTTAAATGTTTTGTCTCAAGGGTTTTTTGACACAGAAATACCACAAGCACTTAACTGGGGAACTTCCTTTAAGTTTTGATTTTTCTTTCAGTTACTCCCAGACAGTGGTGCTCAAAGCCTTTGGCATACTCGGTTAAACGCACTTGGTCTCGACTCTAAGTGTTCTGTCTCAAGGATTACTTGACACAATCACACCACAAGCATAAGACTAGGGAAACAACTCTTTGAGCTTTTAATCATGTCTGACCTCCCTAATCATTGATGCTCAGAGCCTTGGACCTTGCTTTTATAGTTTTTTCTCTTTTTTTTTTCCTTTTCTTTTTGCTGTTTCTTTAGCTTCAAGGATTAAATTTTTATTTATTTCAGAGAAGTCATAATAATTCTCTAAATTCTTGTTCCTTATACATCAACATCCTTTAATTCAAATTCAAATATGCACTGTTCATGTCATGCATTCAAATCACAAATAATACCACCACATTTAAGTAAATAAGGCTACTCTTAAATATAACTCAATTTCTCATGCAATACATCACTTCTTTTTCTTTTGAATTCATGTTTTAGTGAGCAATAAATGAGATTTTTTTTACTAAAAGTACTAAAGATCATGCAAGCAATCAAAGCAACAGAAAACAGAAGACAACACAATAAGAACGGAAGAGAAATAGAATGAAAGGAACTCAACCACCTCAGTTATGCTGGTGGTCATCTCATTCCTTCATGAAGCACATTCATCTCCCTTTGGTGCTAGACAGAAAAGCCATAAGCGAAATATCAACACCAAACTTAAAGGTTTGCTTATCCTCAAGCAAAGAAGAACTGCAAACAGAAAGGGATATAAAAGCAATCAATATGATGAAAGAAGGATAAAAAGATACAAGAACAAGAGAGAGTTAGGATTTAGGAGGGGGATGATTTGAAATCAAGCGCTGAGGTGGTTTAATTGGGCGTCGCATGCGAGCGTACGCGTGAGGCACGCGTATGTGTGAATCGTACGAACCTCAAGCGACGCGTACGCGTGGATGGCCAGGATGGAAAAACGATGCGAATGCGTCAGGGACGCGTCCGCGTGGTGGGGCTTGTGTGCCCAGCATAATTCCAGCCCCACACCAGCATAACTTTCTGGCCAAAACACCTATTACGCCGATTTCACTCATCCACGCGTGTGCGTGCTTGACGCGTACTTGTGGAGTGCCAAAATTGTAATTGACGCACACGCGTCCATCCAATTGGTGCGCAAGGCACACTTCCTTCGCCACTCCCGCGCAACTCTCTGTTCACTTTTATTTTTCACGCACACACATACGACGCGTACGCGTCAGCGATGCTTGCGCGTCGTGCACTCGTTTTTTTTTTTAAGTGTCCGGTTCCTGTTCAAAAATAGCTGCATGATCAGAAAAATAGTGAAAACTCAATAAAAATCAAATAAGTAAGAAAACTACTACTACGAAAAATAACTAAGAATGAAAAGGAGCGATCATACCATAGTGGGTTGTCTCCCACCAAGCACTTTTAGTTAAAGTCCTTAAGTTGGACATGTGGTGAGCTCCTTGTCATGGTGGTTTGTGCTTGTACTGATCCAGGAATCTCCACCAATGTTTGTAATTTCAATGGCCACCGGGATTCCAAGCTAGGCACATAACGCCTTTGAACAAGTTGAAGCAAGTGACAAATCCCCAAGAGTGTTGATTGTGGAAATGAATTCTAGGGTCCCAAACCTTGCTTTTACACCCGTCTTCTTGTGAATCACAATTGTTTTCACCGGATGGCAAGCAATCTGAATTCTCACAGAGACATCCAAACAACCTTCTAGACCCATTCAATTGAGCTCTACACCAATCCTTGCACTTTAATTTGGAGCATGCAATCATATTGAACCTTCCTTGACAACTCTTGCCACTAACCATATTCCTCTTACTCTTAATGCCACAAAGAGCTCTAAGTTGACCATCCGTCTCTAATAGCCCATATTCAAGTGGGAAAGTAAAGGTTAAGGATAGGAATTTTACCCACTTGAATGTTGTATTGGATGGTGATGGCTTTGGAAGAGGTCTTGCAAGCTCCACTCCCTTGTGTTCTTCTTTGAATTCTTCTATCTCTTTGCAAGCTTCCTCAATTTCAACATCTTCCTCTTGGTAGCTTTCTTCTAATTCAATCTCTTCTTCATTGCTTACCAAGGGTATGGGAGGTTGTGCATCTTCCTCTTCTTCCATATGTGAGGGTGAAAAGTTCTCTAATTCACTGGAGTATAAACTCCTTTGATTGGTTTCCTCACTTTCTTCCACAGGATCTTGTATTGTATCTCTTGGGAAGGAATTTGTTTGTTCCTCTTCCTGGTTCTTGATCATCGTTTACACATATTTCTCTACATTTTTTACACTTGTCTTTATATCATGTAGGAATTCTTTCATGAGAAGCTCAAGATTTGATGGTATTTGAGATGAATAAGGAGATGGTGGCTCTTGGTATGGGTAGAAAGATGACGGTTCTTGATATGGATAGAAAGATTATGGTTCTTGATATGAATATGGAGATGGTGGTTCTTGCTATGAATATAGAGGTGGTGGCTCTTGATAGTTGGAACATGGAGCATTGAAGTTTCTTTGGTTTTGACTTTGCCAACCAAAATTTGGATAGTTCCTCCATCCACCATAATATGAATCACTACTCGGGTGTGAGTAGTAACCCATGTGATCTCTTTCCATTATTTTTCCTTAGCACAAAACACCAAACAAAATTAAACGTACCATGTGGTAAACAGGAAAGTAAAGAAGACAGAACAAAAATTTTTTTTCGAAAATTTTTTAAATAAAATTTAAATTAAATTAAAACTAAAACGCCTAATCTAAGCAATCAAACAACTGATAGTTGTTAATCACAGTCAATCCCCGGCAATGGCGCCAAAAACTTGGTGTAGTATTTTATAACCCACAAACTATCCGACAAGTGCACTGGGTCGTACCAAGAAATACCACAGGTGAGTGAGGGTCGATCCCACGAGGATTGATGGATTAAGTAACAATGGTTAAGTGATTTACTTAGTTAGGCGTGCAGAAAAGAGTGTTAGATGTTCAAAGAGCATTAAACAATAATCAAGAATATCAGAATGCAAGCAGTAAAGAAGTTGTGAAATATATATGGAGAAATAGTTAAGGTTTCAGAGATATCTATTTCCTAGATTGACTTTTCTTATTAATTTATTTTAATCATACAAGATTTAATTCATGGCAAACTATTTGTGACTAGATCCTAATTCCTTAGACCTTCCTAGTCTCCTCTAAAATTCATCAACTACCAATTCCTTGGTCAATTAATTCCAATTAGAGGGTGATGATTAAATTCCAGTTTATATGCCACAAGAATTCTAATTATCCAAAAATAAGGGGATTATATGTCACGTATCCCGTTAAATACAAATAATTAAAAATTCAGGATAATATATTTTCAAGCTGTTGTTCAAGTAAAGAGCTTTTTCAAGTTATACAAGAACTCAATTAGAAGATGGGTCATACTTCCGTTCCACCCAAATTCATAAAATAAAGAATGAAAATAATTATTGAAATATAAATCAAAACATGAATTAAAATAGAAAAATAATAGTATCAATCCAAACAATAAATAGAGCTCCTAACCTTAACGATGGAGGTTTAGTTGCTCATGGTTCAGAGAAGAAAATAAGGATTCTGGTAAAACTATAGAGTACGGAATGTTAATTTGCATAGAATTTCCTAATGGAATCCCTTGGAATCTCCCTAAAGAAGAAAAGTTTCTCTTTTTTATAACTAATCCTTATTAATTTAAAATCTATTATCTAAAATTAAGATAATATCTTTTCCTATTTTCAAATTCAAATTTGAATCAGAATCAATTAAATAATCCATGCCTTGTAACGTGGAGACCACTTGGCTTCACTGGATCCGCGCCTAACTTGGCAGAGAGCTGCGTCTTACTTGAGTGCCAAAATGGGGCCCAGAAATTGCCCCCAGCGTTTTCTGCATTCTCTGCACGTCGCGCATGTCATGCGTACGCATCGATGGTCTATTCTGCGTGTCACGCGTACGCGTCAGTTACGCGCACGCATCGCTGTGCAACTTCGCTTTTCACGCGTACGCGTCAGGCACGCGCACGCGTTGCCATGGGAAGCTCCAAATCATGCGCACGCATCAGGTACGCGCACGCGTCGCTCCTCGCTGTCATCTCCTTTAATTCATGTGCTGCAGAAACTCCATCAAATCCAGTTGAATGCTACCTATAATAAACAAAATTGCACAACACTCAAAGTAGCATCCATAGTGGCTAAAAGACAATTAATTTTTTATTAAACTTAACAATTTAAATGCAAATTTACTAGGAAAAGATAAGAAAGATGCTCACGCATCACCGTCATTGCATCTTCGAATTCCGAAGCCATCGTCGCAGCTTCCACCCCTCCATCGTGCAGCCACCGTTTATGCTTTGAAACCACCGTCGTCGGTCTCTGCTCCTACTTTCTACTTCCGTCACGCAGCCACTGTCTTTTCGGTGCCAGCTTTGTTCCACCTGTCAGCCACTACCTTACTTAGTCTACCGCTGGTAGTGCTCTACTCTGTTCTAGCTTCTAATCCTAGATATTATTTTTTTATAACAATAATTGTTGAATAATTTGAATAATTTTTGTTAGTTAGTCTATAAATCTTGCTGTTGTTACTTGTTTGATTATGTTGCATCTACAAGTGTCTGATGAAACTTTATTACTTGTTATGCAAATGGGCTTCAAAGAGGTTAATGTGAAGCAAGCATTGCAAATGACCAATCAAGATGTTGGGGAGCTATTGATCTTCTTCTTGAGGAGAAAGCCAAGAAAAGGCAAAAGCAGATGGAAGATATCCAAAAAAGGAACGAGATTTAGTTGGTTAAACTTACACTTACACTTAACTTTTATTATTATTATTATTATTATTATTATTATTATTATTATTATTATTATTATTATTATTATTATTATTATTATAAACTTGTACCAATTCTTTCTAATTATGTTGGTGAATCTGTTAGGCAAAAGCAGTATGGGGTTCGATGAATAGGATTTGTGCCGGTTTAAAATTTCTCAAAATAAAAATCACTTCGTTGATAGCATAGTCCAAACCGGCAATTAAATTCCAAACATCAAAGTTTAATTAAAAGGATTTGTCACAATTCAAATTAAACCAAAATAATCGGGAGTTTTAAATTTCGAGTCGTCTTTTCTAAGAACTAGAGACCACAAGTGCATAAATTTGATTGTGAAATCAAGGAGATTTTCAATAATGAGGCAAACAATTAAAGGAATTAAAGAACAATCAAAATTGCAATTAATAAACTAATAAAGGAATTAAAGAACTATCTATATGGTATGAACAAGTAAAGCTTAAAAAGATTGAAGCGTGGTTCAAAACATAAATGGAAGCCTTGGCTTAGGATGAGTTAAGGAATTCCTTCCTTGTCAAAACCACAACTATGATAATTATAATGAATTAATCTCACCTAGTCAACCCTTAACATCGAAGAGTAAGTCAAGTGAGTATAGTTGTTCTAAATCCACAAATCCTAGCTAACTTACTAATTACCTTAGTAAAAAGCTAGCGTTAGTGGAAATAATAACAACTAACAATCCAAGAATTATCACTTTATGTCGGATATTATGACTCTAATATCCCATATACTCATTTTTTCCAAGTCAAGGAGTGAAAATTTATCCCCATAATCAAAATTGGCATTTCAACAAACACATGGTAGACATATTCACAAAACATGGCAAAATTGTAAAACTACTTGAAACTATGAACAACCAATGAATAGAATCAACAATGGCAGCCCGACAAACATATAGTAACCACTAAACATCAAATTCATCAACTAGAAATCATAATTGCAAAAGCATATATGTATTGGTAAAGAAAATTAAAATATAAGAAAGTGTAGAACAAGTAATGTAATAAAAGAGAAAATTAAGAAATACTTACAATGGAAATAGCTAGAATCCAAGATCAAAATTGGAAAATGAAAACTTGTAGTATAAACCCTAACTAAACTCTAAGAAAATTGAGAGAAAACCTAAGCTAAAAAACTACCTAAAACTATCTAAAATTATGCCTAAGTGTGTTATATAGTGTATGGTATTGATAGCCCTTCTATATATGCCTCAAATCCTTTAGAAATGGGCCTGGAAACCTCCCAATTCGCGAGCCACGTGACTTTTTAATGAAGTCACGCGCTGGGACTTGTGCGTACGCACAGGTGTGTGCTTACGCACACTTGCTGATTTCCCCTTGTGCGTACGCACAGAGGGTTGTGCATATGCACACTTGGCTGTGTACTTCTCCTTTGTTTTCTTTTTTTTTTCCAATTGCATGCTTCTCTTCCACTCTTATCAAGCCATTTCTACCCATTACACCTAAAATCACTCATAAAAATATCAAGGCATCCAATGGAATAAAAGTGAAATAAAATTGATTAAAATAAGCACAAAATAGCATATTTTAACAATTGGACATAATTTAGAGAGAAAATACAAAAGCATACTATTTAGGTGAATAAATATGGATTTATATGATAAAATCCACTCAAATCAAAGCAAAATTTATCATCAAATATAGATTCATCAGAATTATACCTCTGAAGAAGTCTGTTGATCTTTTAAAATGGGATAAATTAGTCTTTATAGGGTCAATAAATTATCATTCATTTTTAGCTTTGTTTTCTTAAAGTTTACTGTTGCTAATTACAATTATAGTAGGTTTGAGAGGGAGCTTGTAGCTAAAGCATTTAGAAAAAATGAAAATGATAGTGACAAAATATTAGATGATCTTACAAAATCTGAAACAAATTCTAATTTACAGGTTAATTACCACTACTTACTAACTAACTACATCATGTCTTAGTTTTACTAATAAGTAATAAGTAATAACTGTTGTCATCATAAAAGATTATGTTGAATCAAAGAAAAGAAAAAAAAACAAAGACAGGACACTAATTCTAAAATTGAGAAATATCTGCAGATGGAATTTGAGAGATCAAGAGGTACTAAAGGAGTTTACTAAATGAATAATGATATAGTTTTGATATAATATAATGTAATCACTAATTTCCTATAATATGTTGTTAGTTAATTTTTTTATTTATTATTTTATTATAAAACAATTCTTCGTTGAACTACGATCAAATCAATTAAACAAATAAATAAGTAAATCAATAGTTAAAGTAGTTTGATAATTGGTTCAATTTTCAGAACCTTGATATATTGTTTAAATATATTATTTATATATATTTTATATATTTAAAATTATATTAAACATATCTAATATAATATGTTAATATATATTGTTTACATATATTATTTACATGTATAAAAAATATAAGATTTGATGTTATATATTGTTTAAATATTTTTGAATATATTTTATTTAATGTATTATTACACTTATATTTAATATATTTTAAAGTGGGATATGTTGTTTATTTCAAGACCGAAAATTATTATATATTTAAATATACATTTTAATGTATTTACGCATATATTTTATATAATATTGGATATAATTAAACATATATTCAAAAGTATTTTAGATATATCAAATATATTTTATATGATATTAAATCTAAGATTAAATATACATTATATATATAATGTTAAAAGTATTTAAAATATTTTAACTGAACATATATTTAAATATATTTATATTTTAGTAATTTTTAATATTATTTTATGTGTTATTTAATATATTATTATTTAAATAATAATTTGTAATAATGTTTTTAATTTTTAAATAATATTATATGTAATATTATTTAATATACCTTTATTTATTTATTTAATGTCAAAGAAATACTAGATATATATTAAATATAAATTATATAATATAATAGTTTTTTTTTCAAAAAGAATAAAAAAAGATGGTTCGTGACATTACGCGTCCTAAATATCACATTATTAAATACCTTGAGCGTCCACCATATGTAATTATTTTTTATTTTTGTTTATTTATTTGTTTATTCATCTATTTATTATCATTATTATTGATTATGTTTTTCGATTTGTTTTAAATATCAAGAAATTTGGAATCAAGCTATCTCCACTAAGATGTATATGATCCCCAAGTTGAAATCAAGTTATAGGATAGTAGATTCTATCACATATCTCATATTGAAAAACTTACTTTACACAATGCACTTACTTGCCTTAATTGAACGGTGGCATTCAGAAACCCATATGTTTCATCTTCCATGCGGTAAATGCACGATTACCTTGAAAATTATTACAATAATATTTGGACTTCCAACAGATAGTATGTCATTGTCATGATTACAGATAGTAGCACTACTCATGTGAAAAATGAATTCATGATGTAATTTAGCATTGAACCTACTGCGACTGATCATAAAGGAAGCAGTATCAAGCTTGCAATTGCATGGCTTCGCACCATAAAGTAGCGTATGCAGTTGGATACTGTATTTGGCAAATAAATGTACGTAAAAATTCACATATTGTTGTTATTTGAGACAAATTTATTTTGTGACAAGTTAGGATTGTCGATACACTGGAAGTTCTTGCCTGTACTCTAAAATTTTTCTGAGATTAGGGGCTTTAGTTGGGATTGACTTGCCTAGTACATTTGTATAGAGTATTATGTCGAGCATCATGTTATGATTGTAAGGAAGTGGATGGCCCTTTGGCAATTCTATGTGTATGGGCTTAGATCGGTTACCATTCCTAAACCAGTGCGATCACAGCAAAATTTTTTGTTTGCATGCAGGTAAAATTATTTAATATAATATGTTAATATATATATATATATTATCTAATATGTGTTATTTAAATATATTACTTAAATGTATTGATTTTGAATAATAGAAATTTCATGGATACAAAAAGTGGACCATCTCTTATATATATCAGGCAATTGCTAGATGATATTCCTACAGACGGGGTAATTTTTTTGTTCTATTTAATAGAGTTCTTAGTATTATTGTGAATTATTTTTTATTTATATTTATACATTTGTTTTGTTATATTTTTGCAGTTTGTGTGGAACTCGTACAATCATGATCGTATGGGAACATTGTCGCTCCAAATGACATTTTGTAGCATCGCTTAATATGGAGTGCAACCGTGCCACTAATATCATTTGAGTGTATTGAGTGACATGCATCAGATAAGGTAAGGAGGCAGTTCAATTTATCGTAGAAAGTTCCTGGAGAAGCTACTCATCTTGTAGAAGCTCACAACGTGGTCCTGACCGGACCAAAGAACAAAAATTGAAATATTGAGCATTCTATATGCATTATGAGATAGACAAACTGTTTGACCTTCGTTCTAGTTAATGATCCTGTACTACACTGTTAAGCATCTGATTAGTATATACAATGATACAATGAGACATATGAAGCTCATCTATGATTGACTGGTTATGTTCCACAGCAACAACTACAGCAACAGGCACAGTCACAACAACAGCCATAACTCATCATGCACCCATACCAACTGCCAACTTCCTTTCCACACCACTTACATGTACACACAACCATACACTGAGTCTGGACCATTATTCTTCAGTCAGTTATTCCCCTACTCACACATGATGACACGTTATCTTAAACGATTTTTAAAGTTCTTTTTCATCTATTTTCTTAGGGTTTAATCAAATTTCTTATATTTTCTAATTGAATTTCATAAATAATCAAATATTTGGAGTTAGAATAGTGTTTCTATGTTTTCAAGAGTTTATATCTCAAAAATAGACAAGAATTGAAACTTTTTTTTACAAAAAAAATACAAGTACAGCAAAAACGTGGCTTAAAAAACAAAATCATACCTTAAGAAAAAAGGAAATGGAGCCAAGAAGCACATAGAGGCATGCTCGGCAGCCATGCTCACACGCCTGGCGGCCAATCCACACGCCCGATGGCCACCCTCATTCATTCCTTACATGCCTAGTGGCCATACCATACGCCCGGCGGTCCCTGCTTCTCCCTTTCATCCGCTGGGCGATCCTCCAAGCTTCCAAGACACACGCCCGGCATGTGCGCTCACTGGAAGTGAATTTTGGGCTTATGCCCAATAACCTCTAGAATAAGCCTGGCGTAAAGATAATTCCAACTCTCAAGATGCAATAATTAAGGTCCAATTTCAATTACCTATCTCATTAGAAGCCTTTATCATATCCAAGATATTCAAAACTTTAGAGGATTAGTTATTAATTCTTTCTAGAAACATAAAAGATTTGGTTGTTAGGATTTAATTTGAATTATTGTTTTGATTTGAATTTGAATTCAGTAATTAGTTATCTTATCTTTCTCTCCAAAAGATGAGATTAAGATTGTTTGAATTTGAATTCTAGAATTAAGATATAAATAAGGAAACTTTGTTCACAGAGAGAACAACCCTCCGTTCCTTAGCACAATTTTCTTCTTGTTTTTCTTTCATGGGTAACTAATTCTTTGTCAAAGGGTTTGGAGCTCTGTTTATGTTTTCTATGGATTATTAATCAAAGTTTATTTTATTTTAAACTCTTGCATTGATCTATTTATGATTGAGTTATCCATTCTTCATCCCTTAACGGCTTAATGGTATCGAAAGGTATGCTAATCATGTTTTGAATTCTTTTATTATATTTGAAAATTTTAAGATTTGAATTAAAAACTTGAAAACTCTTTCATATGACTCTTTGAATTCGGCTAGGAATAGTGGTTCAATTAGTGTACGACATATACATGATTTTCAATCATTCTAATTTTGAATAAGTGACATATAATTTGAATTAGAACAACTTTTGAAAATTATGTTTCCTTCTAAGGTTTAACTGGATATGACTAACTTGAATATGTGACACATAATTTGACCTAAAGACTACTTTTAAATCTTATTAGAAACTAAATCAGTTTTTATGCTTAACCTCTTTAATTAATTAACTGATGACTAGTTAATTAAAGAGAAATTGAGAAGCCAAGGAATTAGAAATCAGTTACTAAAAATTTAACGTGAAAGACCTTTACATACTTCAAAATAAGTAAATAAGGTTTGGTTTTTCTAAGAGCATACATCTTCGAAGTCATTGACTCTCACTATCATTGTCTTCTCTCAATCAACATCCAAGTTCATTGTCTCTCAAGCACTCAAGA
The DNA here is from genome assembly GCF_003086295.3 of Arachis hypogaea. Taxonomy (NCBI): domain Eukaryota; kingdom Viridiplantae; phylum Streptophyta; class Magnoliopsida; order Fabales; family Fabaceae; genus Arachis; species Arachis hypogaea. The sequence goes on from NC_092036.1 coordinate 78,870,197, forward strand.
TTCCAAACAAGATACAAGTTTTGCCCTTATCAATCTAGTTTGGTATTTAGTATGATATTTGCTTTCTCAATCCTTTAATCCTCGTGGGAACAATATTCACTCACCATGGTATTACTTGAACGATCTGGAGCACTTGTCGGTATCTGTGAGCTTTAATTTTCGCTCATCAACACTCACTACACATGCCACCCTATCAGGCATATTATCGACCCTCTATATCACAGCAAAAAGACACAGCTGAGCAATTTTTAAACTGTTAGTTGTATTAGTTGGTGCCTTAAATAGACATGTCGCAATATGTAAATCAATTGTTCTTCGACCTTCCCCTGCAAGTGCAACAATCCTAGCCGTAACCTCCTGAAGTGCAACAATCCGTGAGTTTTAATTTTCGCTCATCAACACTCACTACACATGCCACCCTATCAAGCATATTATCGACCCTCTATATCACAGCAAAAAGACACAGCTGAGCAATCTTTAAACCGTTAGTTGTATTAGTTGGTGCCTTAAATAAACATGTCGCAATATGTAAATCAATTGTTCTTCGACCTTCCCCTGCAAGTGCAACAATCCTAGCCGTAACCTCCTGAAGTTAACAAGCAGGCACCACAGTCTAGTCGACAATCGCCTCGAATTGCTCGAGATTGATCATTTGTAGATTTAGACTACAACGTAGTAGCCCTTTTCCATGCAATTGGGTTAGAAGGTCTGTTGACTCGATACGGAGTGATTCAATCTAGAGGTCGCTAGAGAGATTGGTCGCAGTAATGTTGTTAATTTTCTCCAAGTACAAGCGCCAATGGCGGAGGCTGATAATGATGGCGAGGACGACAGTGACGATGATAGCAATGGTGATGACGATGCAGGTAATAATGTATTATTATTCTTAACTATTGTTAATGTTCGTTCTGCTGGATTAGTGTATTTATCATTGTGGTTCTTGATGCTATATAGGTGGTGCAGAAGGTGCAAAAGAGGCGAAAAATGCAAATGGGGTAGAAAGTGCGAAAAATTTCCATAATTCAGATGTACATGGTAAAGGGTATAACTTGAGGATTGTCCCAACAAGTAGAAGCACAAATAGATATACCCCTTCCACAAAAAAAAAGTTAGTTAAAAAATGTACTAAATTTGTAAAAAAAAAACATTTAGCAAGTAATTTTTATAATTGTTGTTCATATATTATTATAAGACTACTATTGTAATTTTTATAAATTTTTATAAGCTTACAACAAAATCTAATACACAAATATTTCATAACGTAGTATTTTATTCAGTTCATAATGTAGTACATAATCCAATAGAACAAGTAAGTAAATATCGAATTTACTAAGAATTAGGTGCAAAACTACCAGCATTTGATCCAACACAATGAGGCATCTATTTTGATTGACCCTGGCCTCCATAAAGCCTGCCATGCTTAAGACTACGTATATCACTCTACTAGGTTTGTGGTCATATAATTTTAGTGAAATCCATTGTTAAACACCAAAGCATATTGTTGTCGTGGAATCCAATCGAACCACTGAGTGTAAATCTTACCATGCTCACGTAATCTTACATACTGCACATTAAATTCACACAATTCTATAATAGCCTGTAAAAAACAAGAAAACAAAAATAATAAGTATCACCTAAAATTATTTAATTGTGTTCTTATTTTTTTAATGAACAAATTTACATACATTTATTTAAAATAAAAATATATTATTTTTTTTAAATTATGTTTGTATTACCTAATATCTCATTCTCTAATATATCTATCCTAAAATAATTATCATATGGTTCCTAATTTAATTCTTAGAAAAGAAAATCCCAGTTAGATTTAAAAATTACTCAATTTGGCTATTTAGTTTTTTTATTGATTATTAAGAAATTAAATTAAAAATACTGGATAATATCAGGAAATTTGAACTACAGATTTTTTTGAATTTCACGACGTCGTTTTGCAATCTCGTACATCTTTCTTTTTCCGTACATTACCCTTATTCAGCGTCAAATTTCCACACACACCGTTAAGTTAATGGCCTCGAGAATAGAGACATTGAGAGGGTATTTACGTAATTATGTATCCTATATAAAAACTGAGCCTGGACTCTCAATTCTTTATTTTTCTCTGATGCGAAAAAGAGCGAGAGAGGATCACAGAGGAATTTCCGTTATCCATTGTTATTCTCTTTCTCACGTTTCTCTCTCTAGAATTTTCTATCGTCGCTGCTTCTCATTTGCAAATTAGGGTTTTTCCGAATCTCCGATTAGTCGAAAATCCAATACAGCAGTTTCAACCATGGTTTCTGATTCAGTTCCCGCCGCTCTTATTCCTTCAGCTGCAAACACTAAGAACCTCGGCAAGAAGAAGAGGGTAAGGATTTTTCGAAATTTTTTGTATTTCGATTTTGATTTTGATTTTGTTTATGTTTTCGTACTCTATGCGCATTTATTTCTCCTCTCCCTGTTCGAATTAACCTAATCTTGATTTTCTTTGGGTTCCAGACCAACAGGTCTGCAAAATTGAAACAGAACAAAATTGAAGCGCGTCGTGAGCAATGGTTATCCCAAGGTAAGTGAGGATGATAAAAATGTTTATGATTTTTTCTATCCTGTTCGATTCGGATTTGTTGAGTTTTTTATCAGGTTCTGTCAAGAGCAAGGGGTGCAAGGATGTAATCGACAGTGATGGCCACGAGCTGCCATTGTCATCCGGGAATCATGGCAAGCGTCCGCTGGAGCAGTTGGAGACTAGGCACAGGGTGGAAGAAGACGACGGGTTGATCCATCAACACAGCGATTCGGAATCACCAGCTAACAGCCCCACAGGCAATGATTCTGGGACGAATTTCACTGGAAGCAGTGGCAGCAGTAGCGGGAGCAGTAGCAGTAGGAGCAGCAGTAGTTACAGCAGCGCTGGGTGTTGCTCTGGAAACATAACAGAAGAAGATGACGATGAAGAAGAGGAAGGAGGAGGGGAAGAAGAAGGTGATGATGGTTGCTTGGATGATTGGGAGGCTGTGGCAGATGCTCTAGCCGCCAATGACAAGCGCCAGAACCCTTGTTCTGATTCACCTCCTTCACACGGCGATGAATCCGTTGTGCAAATGGCTTCATCGAACTGTGAAGATCCAAACAGGGGGCCGAATTCAGGGTCTCGGAATTTGAAACCTGAGAGTGCTAATTTGGTTCCTTGGACTGGTAATTGCCGAGCTTGGAGGGCTGATGATGCATTTCGACCCCAGAGTTTGCCCAATTTGTCCAAGCAGCACAGCTTGCCAATCTCCGACCGACGTTGCGGTGGTGGTGTCCTTTGGAGTCGCTCTGCTATGCCATCATCATGTCCTATATGCTGTGAGGATCTCGATTTGACAGACACGAGTTTCTTGCCTTGCTTGTGTGGCTTTCGGCTTTGCCTCTTTTGCCATAAGAGGATTCTTGAAGAAGATGCTCGCTGCCCTGGCTGCAGGAAGCCTTATGAGTGCGAAGCTGTTGTTGAGACGGAGCCTAGTGTGCTTGGAGGCAGTCTCACCCTTCGGTTGGCTCGATCTTGTAGCATGGTCGAAAGGTCTTGAGGGAGCTCTATCTGTTTTCAGTTGAGTTGTGTATGGCTGTGGTCTCTCCTTTTCCTTCTTTTTTGCATTCCTGCATCGTTTGTATTTTTAGATCGAAATAACTAATTTTCATAGGCCTAGTTGGTGTAGGGGTTATGGTTTTTTTTCCGAGCACCATAAAAATCAAGTTGTTTCTCATTTGATCTTATGGTGCATGTGTTAATGTAGAATAGTCACGTTGGTATGTGAATACATAAGGCGGTATAGAAATTCAATACATTTAAACTGTTTACATTATTTTGTGGCTTATATACTTTGTGCCTGTTTCCACTTATTTGCATTTGTATAGCTTAGTTCCTGTACTCCAAATCCTTATATGTTGGAGATCTTTGTCATCATGTTTAATTGAACGTGTATGTATTTTAGATTTAGTAAATTTTACGTTTGCATGTGTTGTGATGGATTTTTTCGTGGCTCCTTTTCCTCTTTTACATTTTGTTTCTATGGATTACTTTAGACGCTGTCCCATTTTCTGGTTTTTTGATTTTTTACCCCGTCTCATTTCCATATTTTGTTACTGTAACAGTGTATGATGTGTTTAGGGTAGATGCTAATGGTCTTTAAGCTAATTCACCGTGTTGCTTGTGGATGGAAGAGTCAGGGAAAGTTTTTGGCTTGATGTTTTGGAAACGATATGATGGGGAAATTTTGTATATTTCTTGTCTGATTGCTTATTATTAAGTATTATGTAATGTGTTAGCAATAGGTCACTAAAATACTTGAAATACAAATCTTTATTCTTGTTCAACAAATTGTGTCTGGGCTGTTTTCACTGTTGAATGTGGTGCAGAAATATTCTGAATATATTTGTTATTTAAGCATTGTTTATGGCTTTCCTTTTTAATATTTTCTAGGAATCAAGATACTTGTGGTAGTTATAAAATTGAAGGCTGATTATTAAGGTTTTCAAGTTTTCTAAGGTATGGAAATATCATATGGCATTGCCATAATGCCAAGTATTGTTTTGGGTCTGATTTAGAGTCGGTCACTGAATATGTTATCCTTCTGTATATTCTTGTGATTGGTGCTTGATTAGTTATAATTGATTTCAATCCAACACCATCAAGTCATCATGCTTGCTGTGTATACACATGAAACTCATTTAGGTAATGTTTACTCCTACTTTTCCCCTGACCAAACATACCCTTAGGCCTTAATGTAGTGTTATCACCCAAGATACCTCTAAAATAGGCAAGTTCAATCATAGATCTGATGTGAAATAGTGTAGTAGAATAATTGTTAATAGAAATCAATTGTTGACCTAATCAAACTAGATGACAACTGGGATCTACTTGGTTGAGAGGATGGAATGTGGACAGGTTGAAATTTTGGAATGAAAATCATTTTCCCTTGCTGCTTATAATGAAATATGAGAACGAGTGACTCACTTGGCGGATAATTATAGATATTTATCTCTCGTAAATTTCTATACTGTTTCATCTTTGGTTATATTCCCAACTCTATAACTTGCATGATTTTCACCTAATCTTTCTCTTTAGCTCTCTTATGGTTTCTAATTGGGTTTTGCATCCTGTGGACAATGGAACTTGTTCACATGAAAGGTACTAATGATTTTGATTTTGCATTGTGTTCTAAAGGTTGCACAATCTTTTCTTCTATTAAGCTGCTCCTCAATTTAAGAAGATTTGATCCTAAGAGAACATAATCCATTTTTTAAGCCTCATCTCCCAAGGGTTAACAAAGGATTATTATTATTCTCACCTTTCATGTATATGCTGTACCTCTTTTGGTTGTCTTTCCAACTAATTGGATGTTAAAACAGATGAAAGTGACACTGTGGAACAGTGGTAAGTCTTACACATACGTCTAAGGTGTGTCAAATAACTAAATCTGAGTTGATGTTTCGAAAGGAGCTGAAGCGTGGGGCCTCAATGACACATTGACACTAACATTAATATATTATTAAGTCAGATTATTCTTGATTGTTTGGTAAGTTTGTTAAGTAGCAGCAGTTGCTGAAATGTCACTTTGCAATCAGAAGGCCTTGAGCTATTAGAAGTGGAAAAATACACAAGAAAGCTAATTGTTAGGGAGTACCAGAGAATCACTGCTTTTACTTGAAACAGTTTTATGTACATGTCATTTATTTACTTCTTTTATCATGTTGCTGGGAGTGTTTGGTATCACCAGTTATTTTGTTGTAAGGTTGCTAGGAGTGTTTCTTTCGCAGATCATCCATTTATCTTTGGAAACTGGAAGGGTAGGGATTTAATGAAGTTGTTACTGGTTTTGCTCCTGTTTGCAGCCTAGGCTTTTACCAGAATATAAGCTTTTGAATATGTTTGTGCCTAACCAACTTTATTTATGGGAATGGGATATAAAGTTATTGCGTTTCCTAGCCTATTATGACCGTTAATTATAATGGACTTGAATCTATTTGAAGAACTTAATGCATTTTCTTCTCATTTGCTCCCTAGGCCCTTATATCATTTGGTTTAATATACTTCCATTGAGGATAATAGATATGACTACATGACCAATGTCTAATGTTTGGGTCATCTGTTGATGCACTTCGTATATTGAAATGATGAAATGTAGATATGAGGAAGCGAATCGTTACTCTTTGTTACTCTGTACTTTAACCACTCTGTTACTCGTTGGAACTTGAGTTCTTTTCCCTTTTTGGGTCTAGAGAGGCTGGTGCTGTAAGTTGAGTAGTTCACAAGAATTCTCAACTAGTTTGGTTAGTTGATTCCCTTGCTTCTCTTGCTGTTATCACACATTGCGTCAAGATCGAGTCTTATGATTTTGACGTATAGGTGCACTAACAAGATTTTTTTTAAAAAAATTTAAATACTTAATTTTACTTATAGTATGTTGTTGTGTTCCCTTATTTCCATCTCTCAAAACACCCATTTTCTATCGTTAGATTGAGTGCGTTTTTTTAACACTCTAATGCTTTTAAATTGAGTTAAGTTTTAGTTGGATAATTAGTTTTTATTAGAATAGTTATTAGTTGAAAAATATAAGTGGATCTAAAGATACTATAACATGAAAAACGGGCATGCTAAACTATGAAGGCATAACAATGACAAGTTTTACTCATACCAAATAATTATAAACAATTTGCAATCACTCAATAAGACAAGACACACAAAAAGTCCTAACTCTCTTAATTTGTATAACTATGGCTAAAACAATCGCATATTCTTCCTTCTTAAGGTAAATGCTTAATGTTTTGTATCTACATTTTCGATAGCTTGTTTCCACTAGTGCACTTGTCTTTTCACCTCAATTGAGCAGTGTATTGCTTTGTACTGTATCGTTCCTGAAGATGGTATGGAGAGAGGGGTGAGAAACAAAAGTTTCTCAGTAGTTTATCTATATGGTGTCATCGTATTCATCCCAGCCACTCTGAGTTTTAAAATAAAAACAGTGATGATGCAATGTTGTTCAATTATTATTTTCAAAAGTCTTGGTTAGTCGGAGTGGTGTGACTTTTAGATGCTTCTCATTTATTTATGTTATGACATGTGTGATGCATACAAAATGCCTATAGCGTTAAACCATGTAAACTCATAAACCTTAGTTTGATGTTCTCATAGGCCATAAAGTAAGACAAAATAAATGATAAATAAGAGAAGAATAATAAACAGAATATATTTAAATAAAATAAAGATCATAATCAATATCATGAATCAAAAGGAACTTTGAATAAAAGAAGGATCTTTTAATGCAATAATAAACATAATCATAAATTAAAAAAATGATAAAAGAAGAACAATCATAATCACACTTTTCATTGTGCTTTTCATTACTTTTTCTCGTAGCTTTTATGGAAGGTATTGAGTTTAAATCGGTATAAAAGGTGGGAGTCTCCTTCCCTTACCAAGGTTTTTATCCCAAACGTTTTGACGATCACTTTCCCTTATCGAAGGATTATATCGATATCTTGTCTTTGAGGGTCACCTTCCCTTACCGAAGGATCATTCCCTCAATTCAATTTACAATCAAGGTTATTTAGACATACACAAGAAGGGAGTCATATCAACAAAGATATATTATTATATAAAATTGATGGGATAGTCCCCTTCCCATACAGAAGGTTTTTATCCCAAAGGTTTGCCGATCACCTTCTCTTATCGAAGGATCATTCCCTCGGTTCTTTAACGCACATAGGATTGTTATTAGAATGCATAATGTGTATGAGAAACATTATATCATGACATGCAATGCTAACATTTATATTCAAAAACATTTAAGATATGACATATAAAAATTAGCATAAAATCTCCTACCTCGAGTAAAGTTCCGATAGATATTCCGATGTAAATAGATGCGGTTTGTTAGTGTAGAGAGACTTGTTCCATAGCTAGACTTTGTGTATACTAGAATATTTTGTATAGAAAAAGGGAATAGAATGAGAAAAGAAGGATCAAGTAGCTCTCAGGTATGTGCAGATTATGTTAGGAGACATTTTAGGAGAAATCTTCAATCTGAATCGTCACTTTGTGAGCCCTATAACGTTTTCTACATTTGAAATTTGGAAATATCTATTAGAGACAAATTTATAGAGAATTGAATTAGTTTTAAAATGAATCTTAAACGAAGTCAATCAAATAACCACAACTTGAGATATTTTCGAAATACTGTTAGTATATCAGGCTAACTGATAAAAGCACAATTTTCTACTATGAATTTGTAACCGATTTATCTACCTAATTTAATTTGAATTTGATTTTATACTGAACTTAAGGAATAGAGCTAGTATTCTTATCTTTTCATATAAGAAAATATCATTTAAATCTGATAAATGTAGAATTAGTTATGACTATGTTTTAAAAGGTTGTTTACTGTCGGTTAGAGATTTACTACCACTAGTACTTTTATATGTTTAAATTTTAAATTCAAATCTTAAGTCATTATCATTTTAATTAATTAATTAATTATTAAATAATGACTTAATCCAAAAAGTTGGGATGTTACAGTTTTAGTTTTTTATTTGGGGTATATAAATGACAAATTTTTTTATTTGATCGGTAGAATTTCACTAATCATAAACTGAAGACTTAATATTTTACGAACATTAATTTGTTATTTCAAAGTCCTATTCTAAATTAAATATGAATTTGTAAACATAATGCATTAAATCACTTCTAAAACATAGCTCTGTTTCTATATCAAAGTTTTCAAACATATTTGCGGCTATAAATGCACAATTGCTTGATTTTCTTGCTAAGCCCTTCTCAAAACTCTCCTTCAGATTTCGGTTTTGCGTAGGGGTGACAATGGAATGAGTTTTTATTTTATCTAGTCCTTTTTTATTCTATAATAATTTGCATAGAATCTGTTCCATTTTTATTTATGAATAGTAAAAAATTAAACTCTAACTAGTCTTTACAGTTACAAGTATCTACTCCTATAATTATTAAAAGGTTTAATTATTCTGTTGGTTCTTTAGTTTTGCGAAATTTTCAATTAGGTCCCTACATTTTTTTCTTTTAATTGGGTTTCTGTATCAAATTTTTTTAATTAGGTCCCTCTTGACAGTAATTAGTTTAATTGTATAGATATCCAATTAAAAAAAAGTATAGGGACCAATTAAAAGAAAAATTTGGTGTAAGGACTCAATTAAAAGGAAAAAAAGTACAGAACCTAATTAAAAATTTCGCAAAACTATAGAAAATAACAGCGTAATTAAACCTTATTAAAATTCAACAAACAAAATTAAATGTCGAAATTTATATAACCATCATTACATACATAACATAAATTAAAATAAAAATTTAAATATGATTATATTATTAATTATTTTATATACATTATATATTAAAATTATATATATACCAAAACGAATAGGGGCAGGTATTGCCTAAATTCAATCATGCCCAGCTAAAATCCCACCCTGCATCGGGGTAGGTAATTACTTGCCCCGAGGAGATAAGAGTGGGGTGGGTACTCTTGAGTTTCGAGTAGTGTTGTCATCTCTTTGAGTTTCGAGTAGTGTTGTCATCTCTGGACTTTTGCATGTAACAACAAAAGAAAAAAAGAGAGAAAAAGAAAAAGACTTTGTAATTATCATTCTGAAATGAAATGTTATAGCAACATTCTTGTCAGATTTATTTTATAATTTTTTTAAAAAAAAATTATATTCTATTCTTATCGTTTGTAGTTGGGGAGCTCCAATATATTAAGAAGCAATTAGGGTAAATCGCAAAAAATGCACCCGAATTATTTTGACAGTTGACGCTGATAAAAATGCTCATGAATTTTGTTATCAATAAAAATATTTTAAAATAATTTAAAAACATACAAAAATACTCAATTGAAAAAACGTCAATACTTGTCACATAAAAGGTTTCATTTGTTACATCACTCTTTTCTATTAACATAGAACGTCTAAATTCACGGATGTACATTTTTGTCGCATTTTAAAATAATTTAAGAATATTTTTATTGATAACAAAATTTGAAAGTATTTTTGTAGTGGCAAATAATTCAGGTGCATTTTTTGTCGCAAACAACTAACTCTCTTCCAAGGAAAAACAATGTTCCCTTTTGATCTATTGATAGTCTACAAAAAGTTGAGGCGTTTAATGTGGAAGTTTGTTTTCAATCTTTGACTACTTCTCTGCATATGCTTGCACAACACGCCACACAATTCTGAGTTTCATTTTGTCACTGAAAAAGAGAAAAACCAATTAGCAATGCCTAATAGCTTGCAATGGAGGTGGCTATGGCGCTTAAGCATCCCACAAAGATGCAAGATCTTCCTATGGCTTGCCCTGAACGACAGGCTCCCAAGTAATTCTTCAAAACCAGCACCTCACATTGTAGACACTGCATCTTCAACTTGTCCCTTTTGCCATGCACAAGAGACTCTTCTTCACACTTTGCGCGATTGCCCTCGAGCCGCAACTGTGTGGTGTCATCTTGTTGCCCCTCACCATCAACATGGCTTCTTCTGTTGCACCTTGTGGGATTGGATGGTCACTTATCTTCAGCAGCCTTGGTCATGTGTTAATAATGGCAATGACAATGACAATGATGGTGATGATAATAAGGACAGTGTTTTGTTTGCTGCTACGGTTTGGTTGTTGTGGAAGGATAGGAGGACTTGGGATTATGATGGACGGCGCGACTCTTCGACTGGGAGGGTCATCCAACGTATGGAAACTTTGGCTGAGGATTATGGCAGAGTTGTTATGATGGAGCATTCTGCGCCTTCCCCGGCGGTGCGCTATGTTTCCTGGTGCTTCTATTGGAACCAACCTCCTTCCCAGCCTCAGTTGAGGATGATTGCTGATGGATCACAACTTGTGTTTCCCAAGTTGTAGCTTTCCCTTCCATCGCTAATCACTTGACCAAGGTATTAGATAATTGGGTTAAGAATTTAACAGTGGATCATTGGTTGAACCATTTATATCAAATTAATTAATTAACCATTTAAAAATTTAATTTAATTTAATTTCGATAATATAATTGGCCACATCTACACTATGACGTTAATATGATATTATTAGACCAGTTTCATACGATAATTTGTTAGGTTCACTTAAATCTATTATAACTTTGACCAGTTTGATTACATAGATGATCCAAATATTGAATCAAACTGACTACGAGTTCAGTTTACCGATTTTTGGTCAAAATGGTCGGTTCGGTCCGAGTTTAGTAAGTATTTTTCATAATTTTGCTTATGGTTCAACAAAAAAAAAAAAAAAGATTAGTAGAATGATTAAACCAATGAGATGCGTTTATTTGTTTTGTACTATTTGATGATATATAAGAAATTCATCCTATTTATTCACATTTCACATATTCGATAGTAGAGAATAGAGATGTTTTGTGCGTTAGTATACAAAATGTTTCCTTAATCACATATTCACATTTGTATATTTTTAATATTCCATGAACATTTAGAGGGAAACGCATAACATTTGCTTTCTGTACTTAGCACAACCATCACCTATAATTTTTTTTATCTTTCTTTTATTTATATAAAATGTCAATTTCTAAAAGTACAAACTACAAATAATAACTTCTCTATTTAAATGTCAAAGTGGGATATCTTTGATGGACATGATGCAACAGAGATATAAAAGACCCAATTATTCACTAGAACCAGAATAATTAATATTATTGAAAGCAGAGCATAGTATACATAGTTAATGCTCTCACCCCTTTTGAATTGTCAAATTTTTGACATGCCTAAGAGCATAAAAATAATATTTCTATGCTGTATCAAGCTTTCACAAACCATTGTACTTGCTAATCAGTTTTTTGTCATAGGGAAAGGACAATCAATTACTGATTATTAAGTGAAAACAAAGACAAAAGAAATTTCATTTTGTTACCTAGCTAGACTTCAGGTTATGATAACTCTCTTTTTTGTTTGTTTTGAGTACATATGTCCAAGGTTGTCACAGTCAAAGATCCTACATAATACATACCAAATTTAAGGTCTAAGCTAATCCCCTAAACTTTACATAGTTAAAGATTTTGCGTTAAACAAATTGATACAAATGCATAAAACCCTGCTTCAGAAATCATCATCTGATAGGCTAGAACATGATGTTGCACTTGACATGTTTGATAGAAAGTGCAAATCAAACTTTGGGAACCTGAGTGGTGCTTTCTTTGAGGGTGAAAGAGGTGGTGTTGTTGATGCACCTTCTCCTCCTCCTACATTCTTCTTTTCTATCTTCCTTCTGAGATCACTGCAAACCTCATTCACCATGTCAACAAAATCTCTCACAATAAGAAACAGTTCAAAGGGGTTTGATCCTCCTCCGCCTCCTAGATAATACTCATTGGTTTTCTTCACAAGCTCCATGATCCTAAGGTGTTCATCTTTCACAACTTTAAGCTCCTCCTCACATTCCTCGACAAACCCTTTCATTTCCTTAAGAAATCCACCTCTCTCATTGTTGTCGCCACAACATTTGGTTACAATCTCTCGAATTTCGCTTACACGAGCATTGAGAATGTATAACATCCTAATGAAATTCTGATGATCAATTATTGCTGCTTTCTTTACTTCAGATAACTCATCCTTTATACCTCCCAATAACACTTGTAAACCAAGCATCAGATACTCTTTCTCTGTCTCATGTTGCACAAGGCTATTATTGTTTTCATTGGAGTTGCTTATATCACTATTGATTTTGGGAATGTTATGCTTTTGATTCATAGCTTCTCTTCTTCCTTCTGACTGAGCCACCTGCTCTACAATGAAGTGTAGCAAACTAGTCTTCCCATCAATGCTTTTCACATCAGGAAGCTTCCTAAGAGCACTTAGGTTGAAACCTTGTGCATTTCCCCTAGAAGTTCCGGCATTCATCCGGTTTCCAGCTTTGAGAATTGCCTCAAGAAACTTCAGTAATAGGCCACTAGCCCTCATCTCCTTGCAACCCTTTTCAAGCGTTTGTAAGTTTTCTTTAAGCTGAACGGCTTCAAAATCATGATTTGATCTGAAAAGCATTGCTTTCAGGCGAATGAATGCTGTTGGAACCGCTTTGAGGATGCAGTAGAGGAATGAATCAGCATGAGCAAGTTTATCTGGATTTCCACTGAATTGGATGATTTTGGCTTCTTCTTCTTGTGTAGGAGCTATCTTAGTAAGTTTTTCAAGTGTCTCAAGACTGATTCCTTGTCCATCATCGAGCGCGTCCATAATTTCCTTGTGAGAAATTGCAAGAGACCTTAGCACAATTGATGTGTTTTGGGATTTTCTAGGGTCCACAAGGAATAACTGAGCAGAAGATGCATGACATAGGTTTCTTTCATTGGTTTGGTTCTTGGTTGAGTATCCAAAGAGTGTTTCTATGAGTTCATTGTCAAACCTGTAAATATGAAGTTAGAAAGATGAAATCGACAAAAGACATTATCTATTCTAAAACGGTGATTACTCTGATATCTGATATCCACAAAAGACTTGTATTCTAAGACTTGTATTGTAAATATGAAGTCAGAGTAAGATTGTACAGAGATATAACAGAAGGATAAAAGTGAAAGGAGCATATGACTTGTATTGTGGGTCTCACTAAGTAAAGATGTTTAAATAAAAAAGAGTTACAACCTCTCTCTCTATTTTTGTATATTCTTATTCTGTACAAGAGTCTTCACCTTCTAAAATACCCACCGCTATGAAAATTCGGTTCATTTTAGATATTTTGAAACGGAACTTGTAGTAAAATAGAAAAGTGTATAGATTGAAACTATCTTATAGTTACCTGAAAGAGCCATCATTGATGTGATCCCACACTGTAGAATGATCAACATTAGCTACAACCTTATCCCAATGTAGAGGTTTGAGTCTTGTTTGGCTAGCACCCTTCTCTCTTGATTCTGCAACCTCTAAGGTGTTGTTTTCCATGTTGGCTTTTCCTTTAGGTGGTGGTGGTGGTGATTTTGATGATGAAGGCACAGGTGATGCTTTTGGAATTTTGTTTCTTGGAGGAAGAGGAGGAGGAGAAGGAGGAGGAGGAGGAGGAGGAGGAGGAGGAGGTGGTGGTGGTGGTGGTGGTGGTGATGGTGGTTGTAGTGGTTTAACTAAATCCTCATGAATCATCAAACCTGAACCTGGAGATTCACATAGCAATGGAACCTCTTGAGTCTCATAATGCATAGATCTTTGAACCAATACATCTATTCTCTTTTCTTCTTCTTCCTTTTCTTCATTATCTTCATAACTCGGATTGAATATTCTAGTTGGGAAACTAGTTTTGAAATGCCTTCCTTGTGTTTCCACCATATACAGAATATCAATCCCATTTTCTTCAGCAAGTAACCCTTTCATATTATTAACTTTCCTTATATCCTCTTGGTTAAATCCTGCTTCTCTTCGAAAACTCGCTGCAACTCTGTGTCTATGGTGGTAATGCCAAGAGCAAGCAAATTTTTTCAAGTAGAAGAAAATCACAGCAACAAGTAGCATAGCAATGGCTGCAGCAACCACAGCCATTGCAAATGCATGACCATGGGATGGCATTGTGGGAATACTTTCAAGTGTTGTTTTTGGTGAGATCAATGGCAAGTTACATTCTTGGATTCTTGTTCAAGTAAAGTTTGGAAAACTAGCTGGTTGAGACTTAAGAGAATGTAGAGAAAGTGAGAAACAACAAAGGAATAAGGAATCAAAATAGCATGGTTGAAGGGTCTTGTAGAACATCTTTTCATTTATAAATGTATGTAACTATAGCTGCTGGCAATTTCAATGTGGTAGTTGTCACTGGTAAGATATGTATTAATCTCTGTCTAGAGGATTTATGCCATATTGCCATGGCAGTTAGTAGGATCATAAATTGCTCTCTTAAAGGACCATTCGAAGGGACACACCAATGATATTATACATTTATGCTATAGTATATAACCTATGGTGAGACAAATTTTTTGTTAGCGAATTAACTATTGCTCCCTTTTGTTTATGGTGTATTGATGGGTGCAGTGGTTCAACTGTCATAACATAAATTCTGTTGCCACTGTTAACTAGGCAAACAATTGATGACGTTGCCCTTGCATAAGGCATACGTATGAGATGTGTTACTTGTAGCCTTGTACTATGGCCTCAAATCAACACACATTTTCTATCTATTAAATAAAATATAAAACTCATTCCATATGAATTTCACACCTCATCTAATAATAAATCAGAATCTGTTTACTCGATATATAAAATAGAACAACAACAATAAAAAAGTTTTATCCGACCATGTGTGGTTGGCTAGATATATAGAATAGAACGAATACACAAAATATTCTTCTAAAAAAATTATTGTTATTTGTGGGCCTAAACAATGTAAGATGCGTTTTTATTTTTTGTTTTTATTTTAGTGTTTTTTGTTTTTAAAATTTAGTAAAAAAAAAGAAGGTAAAAACAATAAAATTTTATTTTCTGTTTTTTTCTCTTATTTTTTCTTTTTTTTTATATAAAATTCTTAAACAAAAAACATTGAAAATAAAAATAAAAAGTAAAACGAAAACCAAACCTCTGAATTGTACTGACTTGAGGAGTAGTGAAATTCTTACTCCAGCTTATGCATTGAGTAAAGTGTCTTGGTACCTCATGCTTGAAGAGCTTAAGAGTGTTCTCTATTTATTGCATTGGTGGTTGGTTTGTGCTGCGACTTAAATATGGAAACGCATGCCCTGCTTAAGGTACTGTCATATTCTCTCTTGGTAGTTGCAATAATCATAATGGCAAAGGATTTAATAATCAATGGAAAGATCGTCCAAGCTTCTGAATGGCTCATTTATTTAGGATCAAGGATCATGGAAACTTATTCAACTCGTGTTTATTTTGAATTCAATGATAATCATGGTGATGTCCACGCATGGGTAAGTTGGTCACGTCTAATTCCAGGGACCAAAAGAATTAATTTTCAAAACCAGAATAGAGAAAGGAGGTCTTCATGTGGTTGCAATAACAATGGTGGTCACAGCATTAGTGATTGACTACTTATTACGCTTTTGGATCCTAGTTCATACTGTCAACGATAGATAGAGGGTAGAACAAATCCTTAATCAACTATGTTGTCTATACACAAAAAATCAGTTACAAATTCAAACTGACTAGCATTTCAAAAAAGAATGAGTTAAAGAATCTAAAAGCAGAACTTTAAGCCAGGGGAGCTCTTATCAAAGTCTAATCCAAATACTCAACAGCTCTAAATATCGAAATGAATTCACTTTACAATCTCGTATTCAGCCTCAAATAAATAGCTAGGTATATCACAAGCCCACAAATTTTTGTTTTAACCAAGTTTGAAAGCATCTTACTCATCGTCATCACTAATATTTACTATAACCAGATTGTATAATTAAAAAAAATGTTGCAAAATCAACTAAACCACAACAGTGGTTGAGTGACAATATTCAGAGATACTAGAGAACAATAACCAGTAACCCTCCAAAACTCTCTCTGATTTGTTGATAATAATTGGTACTACCAGTAGTCTCCACATGAACAGGAGCCATCACAAAAGTGGTGGAAGCGATTGGTGTCTCTCACTATGATTTTCCTCTTCAACAAAATGACACATTTTATTGCTGAGTGGCAATCACCACAAACCGGAAAGGGATCCTCTCAAATTTTTTTAACAATTGAAAGAGTAAAGTGTGATCTCCCACCATTAATTTTATAAGTGGGACTAAAAATAAATATGAAAGAGAGAGCAATGAAGGGCTAGAGATCACACTTTACACTCTCAATTTTTTTTAACAACTTAGAGGATCCATTCCCCTTCTCATTGTCATATTGTATACTTACTTCCTTCTCTTATTGATCTACACACAGAAGCACATAACTAGTGTCTGGAACATAGCCAATCACCTTAATTTCATGATTTAGCTTCTCCCACATGTTAAGGACCTTCTCATTATGTGGATTTGCAAAGTCATTTGCAACAAATACATGGACAAAATTCTGAATCTCAACCATGCAGGCTCCTTCTTCAAGCCACCTTCCACCTACCCGCAGAGGCATATATATAGGCAAGTAATATTTGTGTCCCTGAATAAGAAGGTTCAAGCTCAAATATTCATTCAGCAGCATAGGCACCTATCTCCATGTTCTTATACATCCTAGAAGCACCAAGCAAAGCTCCCATATAGCTGCAGTGGGTTCGATTGCCATTTCTTCAATGAAACTTCTAGCTTGATAAATCAGGCCAGCTCGACCGAAAAGATCAACAATTGTCACATAATGTGAGATTTTCGATTCAATATTGTACTTTTTCATTAATCCGAAATAATGTTTACCCTCATCCAAAAGCCCAGCTCGGCTACAAGCAGTAAGAACACTTAGGAATGTGATGTCATTGGGTTCAATCCCAATCCTCAACATTTTTTCGAACTGTTGCACAGCTTCTTTTCCAAACCCATGCTGGGCATACCCTATAAGCATCGAACTAAAAGAAACGACATCAATCTTGAGCAATCGATTCAAAACCTTTCTTGCATCCTGAATGCTGCCTGACTTTGCATACATGTGAAGAAGAGTGTTGCCCACGTAACCAGCTAATTTTTTGCCCCATTTTATTGTAGGTGCATGAAGCCATTTACCTTGCTCCAAAGATCCTATACCCGAAAAAGCACATATAAGGGATGAATATTTAAATTCTGTTGGTATATAACCTTCCCTCTGCATCCTAATAAACAGAGCCAAAGCGTCCTCTAATTCACGCTTCCTAGCATATCCAGGTATCAAAGCATTCCATGAAACCTCATTCTTATTTTCCAGCTTGTCAAATGCCAATCGTGCTTCGCTCAAGTATCCACATCTAGCTTACATGTCTACAATCGAATTGCCCATAAAAACATTCGAGTTGAATTCATACTTCAGACAACATGCATGAATTTGCTGCCCGTCCTTATAGCTGACTATAAATCCACAAGATTTCACCAAGCTGGATAACAAGAATTCATTTGGTTTGGACCCAAATTGCAGCATTTGAGGAAACAAAGCAAGTGCATGTTGGGTGCATTCATTCTGGGAATACCCGGTAATCATGGATGTCCAAGTAACCATGTCTTTGGACGGCATTTCGTCGAACACTCGACGAGCCTCTTCCAAACTGCCACACCTTGCATGAATGAAAAGAACAGAATTTCGAATAACAAGGTCATCCTTGAGCTTAGAATTAAGGATGTGTGAATGCACCAATCTTTCTTCTCTAAGCTTCCCCAACTGGGTGCATCTCTTTAGCATTACATTGTACATGGATTGGTTTGGCTCAAGCGAGCAGCTGTCAATAAGATCCAGGACATGGAGACCAGTTTCGGAATTCCGACTCAGAAGAAGAAGGTCCCTGTCATCAATGACACACAAGTCGTCCAATATGTCACAATTTGAATCGGAGAAAGTAGCTGCTGCTGAGGAAGATTGCCAAAGGGTTTGAATGGTATCCAAACGTCATTCTCTGAGTTTTAACTGCAATCACGGAGTAAAGTAGAAGACCCAATAAGCTTAGAGTATTGTATTGATTAATTATACATGTGCGCAAACAATAATAGAGAAATTCTCCACATACAAGTGTTTTTTTATATAAGTCTTTACAAGTACAGATTCTTCTTTTTGCGCAGGTTCTTATTCCTCTTCCTCTTCTTCTTCTTTCCTTTTGTTTCTTGCCTTCTCTTTTTCCTTCTTCAACTATTACTACACGTTTTTACTGCACCTTCTTCTTTTTCTTGCTGCACGTTCTTCTTCCTCTTCC
The DNA here is from genome assembly GCF_003086295.3 of Arachis hypogaea. NCBI lineage: Eukaryota > Viridiplantae > Streptophyta > Magnoliopsida > Fabales > Fabaceae > Arachis > Arachis hypogaea. Next base: position 78,888,975 of record NC_092036.1, read on the forward strand.
TCTTCCTCTTCTTCTTTTTCTTTTCTTTCGTTTATTGCCTTCTCTTTCTTCTTCTTCAACCGTTACTCACTGCACATTCTTCTTCTTCTTGCTGTACGTTTTTCTTCTTCTTCTTCTTCTTCTTCTTCTTCTCTTTCGTTTCTTGCCTTCTCTTTCTCCTTCTTCATTTACGTGCTTTTCTCTCTGTTTTCTTTCTTCGTTATTCTCGATTTCTATTATTTTTTGACAAGCTCTGAAATCATTTTTAAAGAAAAAGAAGCAGCAGAAGATGAGGAGGAGAAAGGAAAAGAGTTCTGAATTATGCATAAGGTGTACTTTAATGAATTTTGGGTGTATTTCTTAAATCCTTTGGGTGTAGTTTTTGTAATCCTTTGGGTGTATTTCTGTAATCCTTTGGGTGTATTCCTGTAACCGTTTGGATGTATTTCTGTAATTCTTTAGGTGTATTTCTGTAATCGTTTGGGTGTATTTCTGGAATTCCATTATCTTCAAATTTGGCAAGAAACTCGTTTTCATAGAGGAAGAAGAAGAAGAGTCGTTTATAATGCACGGTGAGTAGCGCGCTTTGGAAACTTCTAAATAACGTGCGTTTATTTACTCTTAAATATGGGAGTGTAATACGCGTTTTTTGTTGGACTTGTACCAACTTATAAAACTTGTAAGCCAAAAAAACTTGTATGTATAGCAGGCCTCACAATAATATATCCAACAACTAACTAAATAACTAACTAACCAACCTAACAGTTATTCTATTGTTACGGCGATACTGGGCCGAAAAGAGAGAGAAAAAGAATGCATAGGAAAAGGAGAAGAGTTAAATTGTTGAGCTTAGAGGGGCATAGGAGCAGTGATTTGATGTGACGAATTGAAGAGGAATGCATAGAAGGATTGTTACATTGGATTATCACCTCGTACTGTTGTTTGGGTTCCACAAAAAATGAATTGAATTCAACCCTACTGTTGTTTGGGACTCAAATTGGCAGAGATGGGTTTGAGAAGAAGTGCGTCGGACACGAATTGGCTGTGAGCCCGCAGCAACACCGTTGAGCAGGTGGTTGGAACCTCCCTCATTCGCGGCATCAAGATACTGCTCACTCAGCCTGGGGAGTTGACGGTGACTCATGCGTATAGAGAAAGAAATTGCTGTGCTGATCTTCTTCTTCCCAAGGGCCTAACCTCTCTTTGTCCCCTCACTCTATTAAAAGAAGGATCCGTTAGGGAGGCAATGGACTACTTGTACAATGTGTACAATGGGCTAAATGAACATCTCTCATATTATCTAGAATAACCATTCGAGTACTAGGATAATAAACATCTTTCCAAAAGCTTAAACTGATTTTGGGGTTCACTAAAGATCAAATTCTTGATCTTTCGAATCTAGCGCTCTAATACCATGTCATGATACCACTCATCTTAAAAGTTTCAGCTAATAAAAAAATGTAACACTAATTGTTATATCTCTAATACTCTATAAACCTCTATTGTACATATTGTACAAATATTTTATTGACTCCTTTTACTTTTCCTTAAAAGAAATGAATAAAGCACACCTTTTTCCCCCTAATATTTATTATTTTTTTAAAAATATTCTTAATATTTAATTTCATTTAATTTTATTCATAATCTTTATAATTTATTCAACATCTTAATGTTTTTTATTTGTTTTAAAAGTATTTTTAAACGTTTTCAATTTTATCCCTTACATTTTAGATTAGATTAAAGTTTAAAAATAATTATGATTCAAATTAAAAATATTAAAAATAAAATTGAATAAAATTAAAGATTAAAAATATTTTAAAAAACATCGTAAATATTAAAGATGAAAATATATTTTACTTTAAAAAAACTAATTTTCTTTTTTTTTTTCAATTTGAATAATTACTCATGCTAAGTAATTTGTAAATATTTTTTATTTTTAACTTTTCACATTTTAAAAAATGTGATTAATTTATAAAAAATTCATTTTTAAACATTGAAATAATAAAAATATATTTGATTTATCTATTTTTAAAATATATTTTTAATATTAATTTTAATATTTGTTCATATCACACTCCAAAAAACAAAATTAAGGTCCAAATATGTCAACCCAATTTTACAAAATAATCAAGAAAGACCCAATAAATTCACACAGATTAATCTAACCGATTTGCTCAAGAAACAGATTTTCTAAACCGTCTCCGACCCAACTTGCATAGGAAAAAGGGCCTTTCATATTGCAATAGATATCCATACATTTTTCACTACAAATGTGGAATAACTTTCCTAATAACGAGAGAGTAACTATCCACCACTACAAGTGATAGGACTGTAGAGTGATGGCCAAGTTGTCACCGTATCTCTATAAATACCTCATCTAATCCAGGAATTTCTTCAATTTCAATTTACTAAAACCTACCCAAAATTCTAACTAACTTAAGCACCAAAATTTCTTGTAGATACCATCTACCACCATCCACCCAAGGACGTCAGACAATTTTTTTCTCTATTAAACAAGTCAAACATTCTCTCAAAGGAGTTTAGACCTCACATCCAAGTCTATATCCTAATGGTTTCAGGTTATCCCTCGTGTAAGAATCCAAATTTTGGTAAACTGACGTTTCTGGTTATTTTATAACTTATTCTACAAAATCTTGAACCATAGGTCAACAAGATTTAGTGAGGCAGGTCCAATGGTAAAAAATAACTAAAATTAATTAGAAAAAGATAATTAATGAGTCAAATTTGACTTTATGAGGGAAATTAATTTTTTCTAGTCAAATTTGACTAATAAAAGTAAATATTTGCGCACCATTGGTTTATTTTTCTCAACAGAGGCTTTTGAGTCGGGAATTCACTTTTAGTGATGGTTTTGCGCGTAGCGAGAAAAGTTAGTAATAGAAAAACTTGGAATCAGTGATTAAAGTAATTTCTACCTTGGTAATTATGTCCCAAGATTGATCTTAGCCATTCATTCATGATTTGTTCCTTTAAGAATAAATCTCAACCACTAGTTATTTTACCGCATGGTAAAAGTTGTTCCGAAGCGAACTTCTGACTAATATTCCGCAAATAACTCTTAAAGGCCCCAAATCTTCTTACTTGTTTCCCAAGTAACACGCCCCTCTCTCTTAGTCTCAGAGCCAAGATTATCTTAGTCTCTCACCTCCTCTCTGCCGTATTTTTAACCTTGAGTAACTAACTGCAATTAATTGCGAATAAATATGTCTTTTGCGAGGCAGATTATTCTTCCTTAAAACACGCCCCTTCTCTCCCGATCTCAGTCCATTTTCCTCTGAATTTTTTAAGTCCATTTTACCACAATTAGTTCAGCCAAGAGTCAGATTTTTATTTAAGGAATCCTTGATCACATTCATGAAACACTTCATGCATTTTTTTCACAAAATGGTCGAATCTTAGAGAAAGAAAGAGAGTAAATTTCTGTACTTCTTCTCTATGTTCCAGTCCTTATTCCATCTATTTAGCCATTTTCTTCAAGTTCTTTTCAAGAATCTAAGTCATACAAACACAATTCTTTGTCTATTTTCACTAATTCCTGTGATTTTACCGAAATTTCAACAAGGTAAGCTCTTATTCCTTTTCCTATTCTTTTCTATTTTTCCAACAATAACCATGATGAATTCTTGCTCTCTTCCATGTCTAGAAAATTTTTCTTGAAGCCCATTTAGAGCATATCTAAGAAGTTAGAGAAATTTAAGCTCAAAGTGGCTAAATTTCATCACTTTTTGTGATACTTTTTGGCCAAGAAAATAACTACACCACCACCAGCTGTGTCTCTATCTTTGTGTGAGTATTTTTTGGTGTTTGAGAGGTCTAAGAACTAAATTAAATAAGACGTAAAGATTAGGATTAGATAGAATATGTTTATGCTTGTTTCGGTGTTCATATAATCCACTTTGTAATGATTTTACGCTCAATTTTGTAATATGAAACTTCAGCTGTGTTTTTTCAATTTTGGCTTGTTATTTGAGTGGTATATGAAGCTAATTTACCTCTAAAAATTATATGGAACAACTAAAAATATTTAGGACACTTGAGATTTAAGTTTTAAGCTTTAAAAGTCACTAAAAGTGGATAGAAATGCAAAACTGTACTTCGAAAAATTCCAATCCCCTAGAAACCTTAAAAGTGACGTGTTAAAGAGTTAAAAAGAAGTTAAAAAAATAGTTTTAATCTTATAAAATAAGTTTGTAAAATTAAAAAAGAATGTTATGGTCATTTTTGGATAAAAAAAGGGTTAAAAATATAATTTAAGCAAGATATAATTAAAATTCTGAATTTAATAATTTTAGGGATGAAATAGTAATTATATAAATTAGTTGGGTCAAAATTATAATTAAAATAAAATTTAAAAGTTTTAGTAAAAATTAGGAGTAAAAGTGTAACATATGGTAACTAAACAAATAAATAAAATAATAAAGGGTAAAATAGTGTTTTAGGTCGCTAGAAATAAAATTGGTATTAAATAATTTTTTTTTGGGATAATTTGGTCATAGAAAATATCAGGGTATTAATTCGGTAAAGTTTTAACATCAAATGAAATTAAACAAAAAACCTAGAACACTTAGAGGTAAAATGATAATTTGGCCATAAAGTAAATATAAAATGGTCAATTAATTTAATGAAGGATAAAAAGTCTCATAGAAAAGATATGAGGATAAAATGATAATATAATAACATTGTGGTGAAAGCGTTACTAAAAGCCTAAAGAAAATAATAAAAAAAATTATGTAAAAAGGAAAAAATTAGAAATATATAAAAGGCTCAAGGGCAAAATAATAAATGCGACAAAGACTGAGAGATTTAAAGAGAAGAGATCGGGTACAAGTTTTTTTATAAAAGTGAAGGGAACTTAGAAAAAATGTTATTGAAAAAGTGCCGCAGAAAAAAGGAAATTATAAACCCTAAGGAGCTAAGAGATTATCTAAGGAGGAGCTTTTACTCTGACGGAACCAGAACCATACGAATAGTTTACTCACTGCGAGCATGTTATATTTTGGGCCATTCTTTTATTAGTGTCACGACTGTACGTGATTTATCATATGAGGCATCGGTGCATTAACCAATGACCATACATAGTGAAGTAACCATAGCCCGACGTAGGGCTGAGTAACGCCGGATTGCGGGTAGTCAACCGATGCACGAGCTCATGGCCTGCATAAGACCAGACATACATCATACTTGGTTGTTGTATTTATTTGTTTGTGACTACTACTTGAATATATAGCTTTTATTCTGCTATAAACTTGTGATTGCGCTTGCTTGGGTGTGAAGTGCTATTATAAATTTGCGAACACTTAGACTTAGGCTGCGAACTTCTTAGGTTTTATGTGTAGTATTCTGCTGGGAACTCTAACTTCTCACCCCTTATTTTCCACGTCCGCAAATAGGACCGACGTTATATTTTTTGAGTACCCGATATAAGGCAACTATGTGGATCCTGCGACGGGAGGCGCTATATTTTGGACTGTCCTCGTAAACACACTTACTATCTTCCCAACCATCCTTTCTCTCACCCCCTACACAGCCAAGAGTTTGACCCCGATATGCCCTACGATATGCTGTTGTCAGAACATCACCCTGGCAGAGGTCAATATCGTTTCCCATCTTATCCTCTAATCATGGCAGAGTGATAAACCACTATTTTGTGATTTATCTTGTGCCCAATTGAGTGATTTTATCAAATCTTCACCCACTTATTCATATGAATTTGTATGGTTTAACAATTCCTTCGTTGTGATATGACATAAGTGAAAACATGTTTCCTATACTTTAGAAATATTAAAATTAATTATCCTTTATTACCATTCGATACCGTGATCTGTGTGTTGAGTACTTTCAGGTTTTATAGGGCAGGAATGACTTAAAGGATGGAAAGGAAACATACGAAAATGGAAGGAAAGCACAAAATAAAATTTTTGAAGAAACTGGCAGCAACGCGAACGCATGCTTTGCGTAAATTGGCATCCGCGCGAACGCATGCATGACGCGAACGCGTGGCTCATGCGAAATACAGATGATGCGGACGCGTGACTGACGCGACCGCGTGGAAGAGCATAACTCCAGATGACGCGACCGCGTGACCCACGCAGACGCGTGACGTGCGCGATCTGCAGAATTTACAGAAGTCACCCCCAGCAATTTCTGGACCCTTTTTGGCCCAAATCCAAGCTCAAAAAACACAGATTGGAGACTACAAAGTGGGGGAATCCATTCATTCAAAGCAGAGCGAACAATTAATGAATAATTCACAATTTTAGGATTAGATGTAATTTTAGAGAGAGAGAGGTTCTCTCCTCTCTCTTAGGATTAGGATTTAGGATTTCTATTATGTTTAAGCTATGACCTCTTCAATTACAGGTTCAATGTTACTTTAGTTTATGTTTCTCTTCCATTCTTAGATACTCTAATGCTTTTATTTGATTTATGTTGCCAAATTGGCTTATGAACTTTTCATGTTAGGATTTTCTTAACTAATGCAATTTGAGGTATTTTCAGATATATGATTTTTATTTAGCTTTCTACATCCTTGGCTTTAGTTGATTAATTGGTAACTCTTGAGTTGTCAAACTCATCGTGATTGATAATTGATATCTTTGCTGATTGATTTAGATTCCTATAACTCTAGTCTTTCCTCAGGAGTCGACTAGGACTTTAGGTGTTAAATTGATTTATCCACTTGACTTACCTTCATAGTTAGAGGTTGACTTAGTGGGAGTAAAAATATAACTCTCATCACCATTGATAAGGATAACTAGGATAGGACTTCCGGTTTTCATACTTTGCTAAGAGTTTTTCTTTGCTATTGATTTAATTCCCTGCAATCTATTTTTCTCATTCAACCTTTCAAAAACCCAAAAATACTGTTTTCCATAACCAACAATAAATCATACTTCCCTATAATTCCTTGAGAAGACGACCCGAGGTTTGAATACTTTGGTTTATAAATTTTATTGGGTTTGTTACTTGTGACAACCAAACGTTTGTACGAAAGGATTTTCTATTGGTTTAGAAGCTATACTTACGACGCGATTATATTTGTGAATTTCTTTACCGATAGAGAAACCCGATCGTCAAAAATGGCGCCGTTGCCGGGGAATTGCAAACGTGTGCCTTATTATTGGTTATTGTAAATATTTTTCTTTTACTTGTTTATTTGTTTTTGTTTTCCCTTTTTATTTCTCTCAGCTACTATGAGTTCTCACCCCTCTCGCTTTGAGTTTGGTTCTAAATTTGTTGAAAGGAATGGAAGCTATAACAGGATTATGCATCACGGTCAAAACAATCAAAGATGGATGGAGCCAAGAGGATCTGATCAACCCTTTAGGCAACAACACCTTCCAAGATATCATGGACAAAGACCATTCTACAATGCATACCAAGATGATAGATATGGTAGACCCCCTTGTATTTACCAACAAGCCCCACCTTGTGCTTATAGACCATCCTCTCAACATAGCTTCGAACCACCACACCCACAAGCTCCTTTTCACCATTCACCACCGTATGATCCTTATCCACCCCAATTCCAATCCAATTACTCCCACGAACCACCACTTCCCTATGCACCATGTCCATATCCATCGAGCCAAGAATCACAGGCTCGCCTCATGGAAACAGTAGATCAATTTCATGCAACCCTTCATCAACTAGAGCAAGCAATAAATCAATTATCTTCTAGACGTTCAGACACTCAAGGAACTCCCATAGCTCCATGTGGACAATCTAATGAAGAACGTAGCATAAAGGAGATACTAGAAACTCCAGTAGACAGTACAGATCATGACTTCATACTGGAACAAGTAGAGGAAGCTGTCATTATAGAAGAAGAAGAGTTGATTGAAGACTTAGGAGACGCTGAACCTCCATGGGAATCCAGAGTTGTGGAAAATTCCGTCAAAGACGTTACAATTGATGCTAAAGAGGACATTGCATAACCCCCAAAGCAGGTATCTTATGAAGAACTAGACATAATAACCCAAGACGCGAGTTTCCTTGATAATGATAATCACGGGTAGAGTTCTCCTAGTAATGAACTTGCATCCACAAGTGACCTCTTTGAGACAGAAAAACCTTCCCCAAGTGAATACAAAGACGATGCTGAGGTAGACTTTTCTCAACCTCTAACTTATGACTTTAGTGATGAGGAAGAAATTGAGGACTTTGATCAAGACATAGTTGAAATTGAAGAAGTTTGCAAAGAAGTAGAGGAATTCACAGAGGAATACAAGGGAGTAGAGCTTGCAGAACCACTGGAAACACCTATCCCAAGGCCACTACCACCCAACTCCAACTTCAAGCGGGTAAAATCCTTGACCTTTATCTTTACTTTTCCACTTGAATATGGCTTGCTTGAAATAGATGGCCAGCTTAGAGCTCTCTGTGGCTTCAAGAATAAAAGAAAAGTGGATCGTACTCAGAGTTGGTATGCAACATCCAATAAGGTTCCACACTACAATATAAAGTGCAAGGATTGGTATTAAGTTCGATTGAATGGGTCTCGGAAGCTGTTTGGTCACTGCAGTGAGAATTCAGATTGCTCACCACCCAGCTAGAAAAATACAGATCAAGACAAAAACGGGTGTAAAAGCAAAGTTTGGGATCCTGGAATCTGTTCTGACATTCAATACCCTGGAAGCCTGAGAACCTGTTTGGAACTGCTCAAGGGCTTTACATGCCTTGTTTGGGACCCCGGAGGTTGTTGGAATTCCAAACACTGGTGGAGATTTCTGGATGAATTCAAACACAAGCCGCCATAACAAGAAGCTCATCAAATGTCAAACTTAAAAGGAAAATGGATCGTACTCAGAGTTGGTATGCAACATCCAATAAGGTTCCATGCTTCAATCTGAAGTGTAAGGATTGGTATCAAGTTCGATTGAATGGGTCTTGGAAGCTGTTTGGTCGCTGTAGTGAGAATTCAGATTGCTCACCACCCAGCTGGAAAAATACAGATCAAGACAAAAACGGGTGTAAAAGCAAAGTTTGGGATCCTGAAATTTGTTCTGACATTCAACACCCCGAAAGCCTGAGAACCTGTTTGGAACTGCTCAAGGGCTTTACATGCCTTGTTTGGGACCCCAGAGGCTGTTGGAATTCCAAACACTGGTGGAGATTTCTGGATGAATTCAAACACAAGCCACCATAACAGGAAGCTCATCAAATGTCCAACTTAAGGACTTTAACTAAAAGTTCTAGGTGGGAGACAACCCACCATGGTATGATCGTTTCTTTTTCAGTTTAGTCTGTTTTTGAATTTTGCTTGAACCTGGAATTGTGCATAACATTCATTGCATTCTGCATACTGCATAAAAAAAATTCACCCCATGCGGGCGCGCAGGCCACGCGTGGGCGTGGAATGGAAATTGGCGTAAAGATCCAACGCCTAGAAAGTTGGGCTGGAATCGTGCGGCTGGTGTGCGTTTAGCACAAAACGACCCACGAGTTCGCGTCTCTGACGCGAACGTGTCACTTGCACAAAACTCATCCCACGCGAAAGCATGAGCGACGTGTCCGCGTCGCACGGATATTATGGCCCCCTAAATGGAAATAGAGAGTTGTGGCAAAACGACGCTGGAGCTGCGTGTCCAGCACAATTCACAGTGACGCATTTGCATGCTTTACGCGTCCGCGTCACTTATCCTCTACCCAACTAACGCGATCGCGTCAATAACGCGACCGCATTAACCCCCTTTCGCCCAATCACGCGATCGCGTGCTCCATGCGTTCGCGTGGATTTGTAATCACTAAACCCAAATCATGCGAACCCTAACCCCATCGCGTCCCAAACCCCCTTCCTTCCTTCTCTGCACCCCTCCCTTCTCTGCAACCACCACCGCCGCGCCCACCACCCCCGCCGCGCCCACCACCCCAGCCGCCCAGACCGCCACCGCGCTTCGCCCTCTCTCTTCTTTCTTCCCATCTTCTCTTCCCTCACCCCCTTTTCTTCTCCTCCACTCCCCTCCACCACTGCCCCTAACCGAACCTCCAATACCACGCCACCTCCCATACTGCCGACCACCACCCTCGCCCGCTTCTCCTCTCCGTCCCTTCCTTCACCATACACCAGCCCCACAAACACAACCCTCCGCCATTGCCCCGATCGGCACCACCACTGTGCAGCCACCAGTGCCACTACTCCCTGTCTCAAATGCTGATCCTACCCACACCAGGTTCTGCCAAACACCGTTCCCTTTACCAGTTCATTAGTTAGTTAGTTGCATATTTTTCAAATTCTGTTCAAATTAGGATAGTTAGAGATGCATGATTGTAGTGGATTCTAGGTGGTTAGGTAGCTAGGATGTGTTTAGTGGATTTAGGCCTGATAATTGCGCCGTTCTTGCTACTTGTTTTATCTATTTCGCGATTCTGATTTTGCTATGATGATCATATTGTTCATATATTGTTCTTCCATGTTTCATGCTACTGTTACACTGTTCTTTCATGTTCATGTTATTTGTGTCTCTTTGCAACATTATTTAATTTTATATGAATTGATTTTTCCTGCTGTTTATTACCCAGGAACACCCAATTTTAGCCGGAATGCTGCCCAATTTTCTACAAATTGTTTTATTTTTACCCCATTCATGTATTGGTTTTAGCGATTTAGATTTTGCACTACTTAGCTATCACCAAACCAATTCATGAATGCATGGGCTAACATTCGTATTTCTTTCTGGTTCTCTGGTTAATAGACTGCATTATTGATGATTTTATTTTAATTTGCAACTCTTGTATCTATCTGGATTATCATCAATACACTGAAATCCTCGCTTGAATATGAGTTGATTATTATTTAAATTTGTGAATATCTTGTTACCTAGGAAACCAATTATCATGCCACTTACTTAAACTTTCTTTTCACTAACTCACTGCTTTTACTTTCTAACTTCCTTTTCACCTATTAACCATTTCAACTTTCTGACTTCTCTTTTTACCTGACTACTTTAACCTTCTAACTTAGGGCATGATCATTGTTTTTCCTAATTAACTTGAATTCCGCCTATCATATATTTTGGATTGTACTTTTTTCTTTTCAGATTTTTTCACTCGAATACAATCCAAAATGCACATATATTTAACTCATTTCATGCTTCTCTTGCTCTTTTGCCACTCTGTGCTTATATTGCTATTATTCTATTTGCCTACTTATTTTCCTATTTTTGTTCTTCAATTATATCTTGGAATTTCTGCTTTTCAGGATGTCTGACCCTCAAAGCAAGGGAAAAGGCAAAGCAACCACTGGCAAAAGAAAAAGAGGTGAATCCTCTATAACCATCCTTGACATTTTGCATAATGATTCCTGGCGGGAGAAGAACTTTATCCTGTAGAAAAAGACTGATCAGTTGGTACTTGCAGTTGACCCAGTAAAATTTGCAAACAAGTACTGTGAGCTGAGGTACCCAGTTTTTGCCACATCCAGGAACCTATACCTGGAAAGGACACTCAAAATTCCAAAAGAACTCAAGCAATACACTTCAGACCAAATTAAACAGAGAGGCTGGTTCTTCCTGAAGAGACACCTGACTGAGATTAACTCATCCTGGGTCAGAAAATTCTACTATAACTACTTTAAAACATCCCTAGATGTAGTATAGCTCAGAGGCAAACAAATTCTGGTTACTGAGGAAGCCATAGAAGACATCCTCCAGCTCCCACCTAAATCAGATCAGTCAGACGGTTACCAAAAGGCTAAAGAGGATATGAGATTCATGAGATTTGACTAGGATTTACTAAAACAGACTATAGCTCTTGATCCTACTGTCCCATGGGTCATGGGAAAGAGCACAGTGGTACCTAAGGGAATCAGGCTGATGTATCTGAATGATGAGGCTCGACTTTGGTAGCAGATTTTGAGTAACTACATAATGCCGAGCACTCATGAGACAGAGGTGCCAGCTGCTATGATTACCCTCATCATGTGTGTGATGGAGGGTAAGGACCTATATCTATCTCGCTTCATCCGATATTACATGGCCAGGGTCCATGTCAGAGGCACCCTCCCGTTTCTATTCCTGATTACTCAGTTAGGTCACCGAGCTGAGGTGCCTTGGGAAATTACTGATGAAAAGCCATCCACCGCGGACTGCAGGAAGATCATCCCTCACAGTAGGAAGTTTCTAGCTCTAGGCTACCGACCTCCATTTCTCACTAACTCTGCTGAGGCACCTACGTCTTCAGAGCTGCCCCTTCAGCATCCACTGCCCCAACTCTATCCACTGCACACCCACCTGCTCCTGAGCCTATTTATCTTCTGGTGCACCGACTCTTTGACCGCTTAGACCAGATGGAGCGCAGCCACCAGCAGTAATTTGAGAGGTCTGAGGGTCACAACAGGCGACGTTATGAGTGGTCTGAGCGTCGCCACAAGCGATGTTATAAGCACTTCAAGTTGATGATACGATTCGGTGGCGACATCCCCTCCGAGCCTGACACACCTTCAGAGACATCTGAGGAGGAGATGAGCGATCATGGGGAGGAGGCACCTACCCAGGCTGAGCAGGGAGGACCTGAGCACACTGCACCATACTATGAGGAGCACCACCAGTTACAGGCCGCAGACCCAGAGATTCCTCTATAGACAAAGCCCATGCTTCAACAGACAGCTCCTCCTACACTCACAGAGATTGCAAACCCTCAGCCTACCACTGAGACACCAGCAGCCCATCCTTCCGGAGATGACACTTCTTTACACCCAGCTTGAGTGAGCATCGGGGACGATGCTATATTTTAAGTGTGGGGAGGTTGCCATCTCTGGCATATATTTTTTTGTGAACCACTATAAGACCCTTCTATCTTATTTTGTTCATTTTCTGTATTTGATTTTGTCTTTTAGTACTTGCACACTTTTCTTTTGCTTTTGCTGTATTTTTTATTTTATTTTTGTATTTTGCATTTTGGGCTGTATATATCTTAGATATTTAGCTTAATCTGCACTTTTAGCTTATTAGTTATATATCAAGTGGATTAATTAGTATAATTTTCCCTTTTAGCATATGATAAATTAGTTTAATTGAAAATAAAAGAGTAAACTAGAAACTTTAGTGTAACAGAATAAAAACAATCCACACACCTTGTATATATATAGTATTACATGTTAGTTAGTTAACAACATTTCTTCAATGAGGAACACTAAGATTTTAAGGGCCACCTTAAGATTTACATTGAGTTGAATGGAAACTCTTGATTTCTACTTGCATGACATACATAACTGATATATGATTTCTAAGCTAGAGAACACACAGCCTGTGAGTTTTGAGCTTAATTATATGGTTACATCAAATCATAAATTTCGTTCCTGTGTGTTTCGCGCTTCTTTTTTATGCTTGCAATCTTTACTTTGTTTTAATCTATATGTCCAATATAGAATATAGATACATACCAAGAGATGATTGAGGCCATTACTTGTTTTTGCTCACTTATCCCAAATAGCCTACCCTTTCAATCACCTTTGTTAGCCCCTTGAGTCTTTCTACCCCTTCTTCTATTTTATAACTACATTACTATCCTTAAGTAGAAAAATAAAATAAAAATCCCAAGTTGAATCCTTGGTTAGCTTAAGATAGATATTGTGTATAAATTAAGTATGGGGAATTTTATGGGAACATGGGATGATAGAAAAAAGGGAATTAAATTGAATAAGTTATTTCAAGGTTTGGGAAGCATGCTCATGTGAAATCAAAATAATTAAATTACCATGTGCATTCAAAAAAAAAAAAATATTTTTAAGTAATTAAATAAGGGGATACAAAAATTCTCCCAATGCAAAATAAAAAAAATCAATGCACATGAGACAAAATTCAAAAATTAAATTTAGTACATGAGCATGTAATACAAAAGTGGGAAAATTTGGGTAAGTAGGTAAAAGAACTTTGAGATTATATAGAGTATGTATGTTAAGGGAGATCTTAGACTAATCAAGGATTCACTTTGTTAGCTCACTTAGCCTTATATATATACATCCTTACCCTTACCTTAGCCCCATTACAACCTGGGAAGAGACCTCATGATTTTTGTATGTCTATATTCACAATTTGTTGATTGGTTAGATGAAGAACAAAGTTTTAGAAAACATGACTAGAAAAGAAGAGAGTGATTACCCCAAACACTGAGTGATTAGAGAGTAAAGACAAAATCCAGTGAGGGTTCAATAACTCATTCTCATATATCCGTGTTTAATTATTAATTTTCTTACAAGTTGTGAACTATCTTAACTCAACTCAATTGTGACTGTACTTTAATATGATTTGGCTTTAATTGTACATATATGATTCCTTGAAGATATGAATCAATTTAACTACATGTAAGCTTTATATATAAGTGAATAATAACTAGAATTGCATGATTCATTTAGGTAGTTGCATTTAGAATAGATTGCATTGCATAAGATTCCACCATTTTACCTCCATTCTCTTTTCTCTTGGATTTAGCATGAGGACATGCTAATGTTTAAGTGTAGGGAGGTTGATAAACCACTATTTTGTGATTTATCTTGTGCCCAATTGAGTGATTTAATCAAATATTCACCCACTTATTCATATGAATTTGTATGGGTTTACAATTCCTTCCCAGTGATATGACCTAAGTGAAAACATGTTTCCTATGCTTTATAAATATTAAAATTAATTATCCTTTATTAACATTCAATGCGGTGATCTGTATGTTGAGTACTTTCAGGTTTTATAGGGCAGGAATCACTTAAAGGATGGAAAGGAAATATAAAAAAATGGAAGGAAAGCACAAAATGGAGTTTTTAAAGAAATTGGCAGCGACGCGAACGTGTGCTTTGCGCAAATTGGCATCTACGCGAACGCGTGCACGACGGGAACGTGTGGCTCATGCGAAACACAGATGACGCGGACGTGTGACTGACGCAACCGCGTGGAAGAGCAAAACTCCAGATGACGCGACCGCATGACCCATGCGGACGCGTGACGTGCGCGATCTGCAGAATTTACAAAAGTCACCTCCAGCAATTTCTGGACCCTTTTGGCCCAAATCCAAGCCCAGAAAACACAGATTGGAGACTACAAAGTAGGGGAATTCATTCATTCAAAGCAGAGCGAACAATTAATGAGTAATTCACAATTTTAGGATTAGATGTCGTTTTAGAGAGAGAGAGAGAGAGAGAGAGAGAGAGAGAGAGAGGTTCTCTCTTCTCTCTTAGGATTAGGATTTAGGATTTCTATTATGTTTAAGCTATGACCTCTTCAATTACAGGTTCAATGTCACTTTAGTTTATGTTTCTCTTCCATTCTTAGATACTCTAGTGCTTTTATTTGATTTATGTTGCCACATTGGCTTATGAACTTTTCATGTTAGAATTTTCATAACTAATGCAATTTGAGGTATTTTCAGATATATGATTTTTATTTAGCTTTCTACATCCTTGGCTTTAGTTGATTAATTGGTAACTCTTGAGTTGTCAAACTCATCGTGATTGATAATTGATATCTTTGCTGATTGATTTAGATTCCTATAACTCTAGTCTTTCCTCAGAAGTCGACTAGGACTTTAGGTGTTAAATTGATTTATCCACTTGACATACCTTCATAGTTAGAGGTTGACTTAGTGGGAGCAAAAATATAACTTTCATCACCATTGATAAGGAGAACTAGGATAGGACTTCCAGTTTTCATACTTTGCCAAGAGTTTTTTTTTGCTATTGATTTAATTCCCTGCAATCTACTTTTTCTCATTCAACCTTTCAAAAACCTAAAAATACTGTTTTCCATAACCAATAATAAATCATACTTCCCTGCAATTCCTTAAGAAGACGAGTCGAGGTTTGAATACTTCGGCTTATAAATTTTATTAGGTTTGTTACTTATGACAACCAAATGTTTGTACAAAAGGATTTTCTGTTGGTTTAGAAGCTATACTTACAACGCGATTATATTTGTGAATTTCTTTACCGATAAAGAAACCCGATCGCCACAGAGCCCATACAGGAATCTTCAATAATTGATGTGCCCAAGTACCCACCATGTTTCAACCCTGATCAGAACCAAGTAGTCTCTGATGTACTTATGCCCACCACTCCACCACTATCCCCTGCAGCTAAGCCAGTCAATGACCCTTGGGCAGAGTTCGATGGGATAGGGATCCCTGAGAGCTCTGGATCCATAGCTTCATCAAAGCATAGCTTACAAGCATGGATTGATAAGATGATGGTGGACTTGTACACCAGTTCATTCGAGATAGGAGAGGAGGATTCCGCTAAAAATGTGAGCAGCAGCAACATCATGGGCATGTCTAAGTAATTCTTTCTTTGTTTCCGCCCAGTGTTTCACCAGCTTCTAATTATCCATGATCATTAGTAGTAGAAATAGTAGCAGTAGTAGTATAGTCGTAGTAGTGGTCTTTCTCTTCGCATTATATAGATTTTTAGAGGACTAGCTCTTTTGTAAATATTTAATATAAATAAGTTAGAGTGAGTCCCAAACTAGGGTGGCTCTTGTAAGGCAAGGCCTATTAGTATAAATAATAAAGTCTGTAAATATTTATGAATAATCAGTGATGTATGAACCATGGTTATTTACTAAACTAAGCCTATGGGCGTTCATGTATGATATGACTATATTTTGTTATGTCTTTTTATGTTTACATACTTCATAAAATGATTTATTTCTCTTATAATTATCCTGACATATTCAAATAAATATGCGATCTCGACTAGCACTATAGGCTCATATGTATATATTTAATATATGATCTAGAGTCCCTACAGTACGCCGAATAGTAGCACCTAGTTGCTAGCCTTGGTCATGACATGCTAGAAGTTGGATCATTACACCACAAAACATTGGCACCATTGTCTGAAAACTGGAAGTTAACACGCACCATAGCGAATGTTCACCAAGAAGATGGATGTACTACATCATATTTGGAATCTTATAGTGGAGGTCATCCAAACAATGATCGAGCATTCTCTATTTCCCAAAACTCAGAAAGAAGGAAGGGGAGCAGAGGAAAGAGATAGAGGGGACCTAAGAGGACAAAAGGTAAGTTCTCAAATTCACATTCCTGAAGGATCGAGATATAGGAATGCAGCATAGATTATGAGTTTGGTTCATGGTCATTGAGACGTCTAAAAAAATTGGAGGCTGAGTAGGAACAACAACATGAGTCTGAACAACAACATTGAAGGGAACTACGAGGTCGTAGAGAGCTTGAAGAAAAAACTAAAAAGGTTAGAGTCCAATCTCAAAAGCAAAAAGCCCTAGGCTGATTGTTATTCAACCTTTTTGGAAGTGAGGACCCATTCTTAGAGAAAATCATGCAAGCTGAAGTTCGTAGGAGCTCTAATACCCCAGATATAGAGCAGCCATTATGGTGATCGATAATTATCTTAGAGATGATCCTTTCTCACAGTCAATATAAAAAAAGGCACCCGACCTCTTTATACGATGTGCAGGAATGGGCTAAGAAATACATTATCATAGAAAATAATGGTAATCAGTAGTTAAGAGAAGTGGGGGCCGGAGGGGGGGGGAGGGGGTTGAATCTTAGCCCCTTTTTGCTGAATATTACTTTCTGCCTTTTAAAAGAACTTCAGGAGATATTTTGACTTTCTGGTTAGGAGATATTTTTCAATTTTGTCTCAAACGGAACAGAAATAGAATATGAGTAGAAGAGAAAGAGAGAATCACACCCAGAAGTATCTTGGTTCAACTACTAAGTGCAATGCAGCCTACATCCAGTCTCCATAACAATAGTGATGAAATTTCACTATAATCATTAGATTACATACACCAATCCTATCTGGGATAAATCTAGATTCTATCCCCAAATCTGAACTTGACTTGGACACCTACCAGGCTTTCAACCGTAAAGTGCTAACCCAACTTGTAAGGAAATCCCACAGGATCATGAAACACAACATACAGATGTACAAAGAAACTCTGAGATATCTATGGCTTTTTCTCTAATATTGCTCACTGTCTTTTTCCTCTCACTCGTTTTTTCTTACAAACCTCACCATGTTTCCCTTTTACCATGAGACTCAGACAGACAATACTAAGAAAAAGAAAACAAAATAAAACCCATTGAAGGAGAAGAACTCTGTTAGCTTAGGGTATCTATGAAAACTCTGTGCTTTCTCTCCTTGTCTCAGCCCTTGGCCATTCACCCTTATTATAGAAGGGGAAGCTTCCAAGATTGAAATCGGTTCAACCAAGCTAGCAACGTCTTCTCCAATAAACAGCAGTGGTTCGGGCAGAGAGAAGAGAGAGAAAAAACCGAAACAGAACAACCATGCATGTACCTCTCTCAACCCTTCTCATCAAGTTCCTTCACTCTGAGCGCTTGATCTTGACTTTGGCTCCAAGAAAGAACTCTGACCTTTGATGAACCTCTGATCCTTGACAGATCCATGCTTTCCATTTTTTCTTCCTCCTATCTTGTAGCTTCAGAAGCTATCTTCTTTCTTTGATGGACAAAAATGGAAATGAGCTTTTGCCACTGAGAGCTTCTTCTCTGACTGAGGCGGATCTTTCCTTTTCTTGGCATGGAAGATCTTGAAGTTCTTCTAGAAATCTTGCCTTTAATGGCAAAAATTTAGCCGTGCCCTACTTCGGATCTTCCTTCTTTACAAGCTTTCTTCATCCTAGCCTTTTCTTCTTCCATAGCTTCACTGTCACTTTCTCTATGATAGCTTGTTTTCTTTTTTATTCTTTTGATTGAAGTGACCGAATGATAGGAGAGAGAGGAGAGAGAAGAGACAAAGCTTTCAATGCTAAATTAACTCAATTTAATTTTATGTTTCTGTTACCTATGTGAGCATTTAACCAAATTGGAATTTAAGTTCCAATAACCAATGCATGCATTTAATTGAATTGAGATTTGTATTCCACTATCTAAAGAAAGTGGGTAACAGAAGAGTGCATCCAATTGAACCATATAGCCTCCTTGGGTCATTTTCTTCATCATTTTGTTTTATCAAAATGGCTCTGAGATTTGGGCTTATCTCCAATTCAAGTCTCAGCAACTTGAGTGATCAAATTTGGCACAAAGCAAATTAATTTTATCAAGTTGGGCTTATGTGATTTTGACCCAATACAAAAATTCAATTTATTTTTCTTGCACACTAACAAACACTTTAACCAAACAATTGGAAGCAAATATTGAAATAGCTTTCTAATTAATATTTTTAATAATGTTTGATCATCATAATAATTCAAGTTTTCCAAACTCAACAATCTCCCCCTTGATGACAAACATTATTAAAAATGAATTGAAAAGGATTAGGATTAGAAAACCCCGTGAAGATTTGGCCGAATCCTCCCCCTTTCAATTGATCAAATAGCTCCCCCTAAAAGTGTGCCTTATTATCCATAAATTTTCATGGAAGCAATACCTGTATGCTCAAACAGTTCCAAAAAAATTGTTAAATTTTCAGAACATGGAACCTTAAGAAACCGAGTCGTAAAAGGCTTGTACTTGAGCAAACTCTTTTATCAAAAAATGATCAAAACTCAAGTTCTAAGTCACTGCTCAAAGAAACATATTCAAAGCAAAGCATCAAGCTAAAAATTTTCTTGCCAACAAATCAATATATTATAGCAACCAATAAAACAATGTTCAGCCACAAAAAAATAGAATAAAATAGAGTGTTCAGTTACAAAAATAGAGCACCAAATCAGAGCATGAAACACTAATCATAAAATATGATTAGATCAGAAATAGAAGGCTAAAAAATAGAGAACAAGAATTAGAGCAACTGGCAGCCCCAATTCTATTTTCAATTTAGCCCCTTTTTAATCTTTTTCTCCCCCTTTTGTCATCAAGGAGGGAACCTACAAAATAGATGAAACAGCAATGCAATTCATAACATAAATATTAAAACATAAATAAAGTATCAGAGTGATTAAGTATAGTCATCCCAAAATGAAAAAGTTCAAATGAAACTAAGTCCAAGAGTAACAAAATAAATATTGTCCAAGAGCATAAGCAACAGTGAGCGAATCTTTTAGGCATCAGAAAGATTGACATCAGTATCAAGATGATCAACTTCTCCTTCAGAATGAGTCGTGTCCTTGTTAGTAGTCTCTGGTGCATGAATCCCCACACTTTCGTACAGTTGTACCAGCAAGTGTACTAGATCGTCCAAGTAATACCTGAGTGAGTCAGGGGCGATCCCATAAGGATTATGGTTTGAAGCAAGCTCTGGTTATCTTGCAGGTCTTAGTAAGGCGAAATCAGAAGGTTGTTGGATACAAAATTGTATTAGGATTATTATAATCAGTAATAGGAATATAGTTGAAGATTGGAGTTACTTTGTCTTTCTGAATTAACTCTGGTATCACTGTCTTCTCTACTTGTGAATATCTCTTCTATGACAGGCTGTATGTGATCAAAGCCATTGCCCATGGTCATTGATCTCCTCTGCTCTAGATCAAATGCCATTGCTCGTGGTTTTCCAATCTGACGGAGGGTGAAGCTCTAGCAGTTCATTCTCTTAGCGTTCCTACTCAAAACGCCACTGACAAGGTCGAATCTTCTGGATCAGAGAATGCTGCTTCTTTAGATTCTAGCCTATACTACAAAGACCCTAATCTCCCCAGAAATTGGTTGAACTGGTGTCTCGAGAAGTCTCTAACAAAGTCATGGATTAGCCATATGAGAGATGTATAAACATTGCTGTTGGTTCGCGCTTTTTGATCACATATTCACACAAACCTAAGTAGACGCGGGTGTTTGTCAGGAACGTTTGTCTTAGTTTGATGAATAGAGCTGATTGTCACTGATCATCCTATTTACCATGTTGAAGGACGAATATACATCTTAGAAATAAATTAGACACAGATCGAAGAAGAAACAGTAATACTTTTATTAATTCATAGGACTCAGTAGGGCTCCTTCCTTCAACCTAAGAGGTTTAGAAACTCATACTGAAAAGAAAATACAAAGTAAGAACGTGTATGGTGTGCGTCCTTCCTCTCTAGATCCCTGATGATTGTGTAAAATACACTTTAAATACTAAACAGATGACTAGTAAGGGTAAAACAGTCTATTTAGTGCTAAAATCCACTTCTGAGGCCTACTTTGTGAGTGTTTGGGCTGAGTTTTGATGAGATCCACGTGCTATGAGGCTTCTAGGGCATGAAACGCTGGCTAAGGGGTCCTCTCTGGGCGTTTGGATGCTGGGCTCTGCTCTTTGGGCGCTGGACGCCTGGAAGGGGGCAGGAAGTTGGCGTTGGACGCCAGTTTTGGGCCTTATAATCCGAAGCAAAGTATAAACTATTATACATTGCTGGAAAGATCTGAAAGTCAGCTTTCCATATCCATTGAGAATGCTCGATTTGGACTTCTTTAGCTTCAGAAAAGCTCTTCCGAGTGTAAGGAGGTAAGATCCAAACAGCATCTGCAGTGCTTTCTCTGTCTCTGAATTAGACTTTTGCTCCAGCTCCTCAATTTCATCCAAAAATTGCCTTAAATTGTATAAAAACACAAAAACTAATAATAGAATCCAAAAATGTGAATTTAACACTAAAACCTATAAAAACTTAATAAAACTAAACTAAACATACTAAAAACTATATGAAAATAATGTCAAAAAGCGTATAAAATATCCGCTCATCAGTATCCAAGCTGTTAATTAGCAAATTTACCCTTTCACAGAATTTGGTCCAGGCTTTTTCATTTTCATAGGCTTGCTTTCGAGCCTCTTTATAGGACCTGACCATCATGCTGGACATATTGGAGAACTCATTCAAGACATCCTTGATAGTTTCAGAAAACCGAGAAGATTCAGAAGGAAGGCTTTCACTTTTGCTATCAGAAATCATTGATGCCATTACACTCTTGGCCTTTTTCCCTTTTGCAGAATCAAAATTTTCTCTGTCTTTGGTTGTAGAGATCCTTTTCTCAACTGGCTCATTGCTGAGATCCACATTAAAGTGCTCAAAGATACATGTCAGGAACATACCATATGGCAGATTAGATTTCTTATCACTACGGACACAGTCCCACATGTGTCTAATCATAAGATAAGCAAATGAAATAGATGCAGAATTTAGAATAGCAAACAAGACAAGAGTATCACAAACAGTAACTCTCTGGTAAGAACTACTTTGAGGCATCAAAACATGAGTGATGATTCGGTGTAGCAAGTTTCGCACAGGTCCGAGAGCCTTATGGGTTAGATTTGTGCCATAAAGAGCAGAAAAAATTTCACACACCCGAGTCAGAGCTACTTGAAGGGAAACACCAGCATAGTTATCCCATTTACCAGACATATATGCCCTAGCCCCTTCATCTTGATACCCCAAAGCAGCACTTATGGTATCTCTATTCAAAGTAAGATGAACTCTTTTGACGTAATTAGGATAAGGTGAAACTAAGATGTAATTCTCTTTATCATCTTGATTCTTACAGATAGGATATTAAAGTCGGACTATTTCTAAGGTCTCTCTATCCATCATAGAGACAACCACTAACATAATATTATTTACCCAATCTAAATCTTTTTGGAATTCTAGAAGGACTTGTTTGAACTACGGAACATGACATAGAGGTCATACACCTACAAAAGGAAAAAATTACTACATGAAGCACAAGAGGTCAATCAAAAGGAAAATAGGTCAAAACAACATGCAACAAAGCAATAAAAGTAACTCTTGTCATTCCTAACAATAGTAGAAGCCAAAAAGTGGCTAATCTCACAATTTTTTAATGGCGTCATCCTCAAGCGTGACGACAATGCCACTTGGAGGCAGCATGAACCTGAAATCAAACATAAACAAAACTCAACTACCACACAATAACAAGAACTATTGAGACTGTAAAAATGCTTAAATCAACATTATTCACAGAGATATTACCAAGAAATTATGGACATTCATTTTGATTACGACCGAAAATGTATAGTATGTGAAGATACCATGAAGAACAATAAACAACAAAATAGCAACAACCATTACACGTGAAGATAAAAAAATAGGAAAAAACACTGATATTTAAGAACAAGCAAGAAGCATAGCAAGAACGTTTGGGAACCTTAGAAGCACTGATGGACGCCAAGAAAAAAGCGAGTCCTTTGAAGCAGAGGCAATGTAGAGCTAGCATAAGAGGAATAGAGAATTGCTGAAAAAGAAGAAGAAAGAAAAACATTTTTGAAAAAAAAAGCAAAAGAAGAAAGAGAAAAAGAGACCATATAGGTTGTAACCATTAAGTTATAGTGTGACTAGATCAAATAATATTATAAAGGGTAAAGTATTATTTTGGTCTTCAATGTTTGGGCTAAGTCGTAATTTGGTCTTTAACGTTTCAAATGTTCTATTCCAGTCCCAAAAGGTTTCAAAAGTCCTATTTTAGTCCCAAAAAGTTCCAAATGAGTTCAATGTTGTTACACTATTAAAATTGACACAAACAATTAGGATATTTAAGAGTCAATAACGTTTGATTTAGTACATAAATAAAATTGACACACCAATGATCACTAATATAAAAGCTTTTTCTTTGATTCTAGTGTGTTGATGATTGTTTGAAAAGATTTGTAATTCTTTTTTATAAGAAGAAGATCAAGAAGAGGAAATGTTACAATAAGGTTTTGGTTATATTTCTATAACACAATGGAGAATATATGACTTAATAATATGTTAACATTTACATCACTCACTCGGTTAATAATTTGTGTAAATTTAATGGTAGGACAACATTAAAACTGTTTGAAACTTTTTAAGAGAAAAATATGACATTTGAAATATTAGGGACGAAATTAAGATTTGACCCAAATATTGGGGACAAAAATAATACTTTATTTCATTATAAAATTATATCATATCATTTTTAACACTTTTATTTAAATATATGGAATCAATGAAAAATCACTTTAAAATCAAACAATTTTTATTTAGTATTTAATAAAAAATTTCAGCATCTTTTCTTTAAAAAATTACGATGCATGTTATTCATACCCTAGCCCAACAAATAAAAGTCAGGCCCAATAACACAAGAAGGCCCACCAATAAAAGTGGACTTCACGATAAGCCCGACCTCTTTAAAGAGGTCGGACAATAACATAGAGGTGCAGCTCTACTTAACCAAAACAAGTAACTGCCTCCTTAAATCTCTAGCTCATCTAGAAGGTGAATCCCAACAAACTCCCAAGATAAAGGGAACGCTTATTTATCAGAAAAGATAGAACTACTCTAACAAAGGTGGTTATCAACTCTACTATAAATACACTGACATTCCCCAGGTATAACTCATGCTCCAATCTACTTAAGCTTACTAAAAGCCCTTGCAAACTAAAGCATCGGAGTCTCTTACAGGTACCACCCCCAACCTCCTCACGAGGAACTCGGACAGGTAGCACCTCGGTACCAAAGAGGTCAGACGCTGCCACTCAAAGGGATCTGGACCTTATGTTTAGGTCCAAATCAATGTTTCAGGTAACCCTTGGAACATTGGCATCGTTGTGATACAAAAGAGTGGGGTCGATCCCACGAGGATTAATGGATTAAGCAATCAATGGTTAATTAATTATCCTAGTTAGATGAATCATATTGGAATGATAATCAAACAGGAAATGTAAATTGCATGAATGTAAAGGAAAACTATAAAGTGCAAAAAAGTAAAATGGCAAGAAAAGTAAAGTACAAGGAAGAAAAGTGCAGGAAGTGCAGAAAAGTAAATGACTATAAAGTAAATGTAAGAACTAAAAATAAAATGAACATTGGGATCAAGAGATATTGTAATCTTCTGGATCAAGTTCATCTTCATTTCTTCCTCAATTAATGCATTCATTGACTTTCTTGGCAATCTTAAGTGATTGGATCCCAATGTCTTGGCAATCCAATCTCTCTAAGCTTGAACAATTGCCCAACATCTTGATTTAATTGCTCATGGAAAGAGATGAAGTTTGGTCACTGATTATACCACACACCTTCATAGATCAAAGTATTGGTAGGATTACATGTCACGATATCCATCCAACCCCCAACCTAATCCAACATGAGAAAGCATTTCTAGCATGACTTTCTCATTTCTCTTTCAAGGTTCAGAGGAAATCCAAGTATGAACAGCTTTTCTGTCGAGACAACTTGTTCAATTGAATTAAGATTGAAAGCTTTCTAGCAAAATCAAGAGAAAAGAAAGAAGAAGAAGATGAAAACTATTATTGATCTGTTGAATTACAACAGAGCTCCCTAACCCAATGAAAAGAGTTAGTTGTTCATTGCTCTATTCAAACAGACACTATGAGAAAACTAGTTATTACAGACGGATATTACCGACGGATTTTATTCGACGGAAATACAGACAGAATTTTAGAGGGATTTTTTGTCAGAAAACTCTATAATTCTATCGAAAAAGTTAATTTTTTTGTGGGAAATGATTACAGACAGAAAATCTGTCTGTAATTAAATGGACAAAAACACTGCGTTTTATTAAATTATTACAGACAAAAAATCTGTCTGTAATTTAAAATTTTCCATCGAAAATAATAAGCTAAACCTACTATTGCCCGAACTCTATTCACAGCACACAAATCAAACATGATAAACCTAGCATTCCTCACCCTTCTTCTCTGTCAAGATAAACCTAGCTACTTCTTCTCCTTTCCTCACCCACAATGCCACCGCCAGCCACCCTAACCGCCGCAGCTACCTTCTCCTAGTTCTCCTTTTTTTTAAACACCGAACCAGTAGAACACAACCCCCTGTCTCTCTCGTTCTTTCTCGTTCACAGAACAAAGCAAGCTCAAGCTCCACCACCGCCGCGCCTCTCTCCCTCTCCTTTTATCCCCCTCAGTTCTGGCTACAGCCATCATCTCCTCTAATCAATGCCGCAGCTACCTTCGTACAAGCCCTAGCTCCGTGGCAACCAAAATTGGTTCCACCATTAGCCGTTGTTCCACCTCTCTTTCCCCCCTGTTCGAACCGTAGAGACCTAGGCATTCTTCTTTCCCTATACCCTGTTTTGATTGTCTCTGCTTCCAGGTTTTGGTTTTAAAATTCTTTTAATTTTTATTAAGTTCAATTAATTTTGTTTAGTTAGTTTGATTTTAGTAATTATTTTATTTATATTTGTTTTTTGATTAGTGGATTTTTAGGTTGTTAAAATAGGATTAGATTAGGTTTTGATTCTGAAGAGTTGAGAAATGTTTAGATTGTTCATCTGGATTGCTGAACATTGCTGAACATTGTTGATATGAGCTTGATGAATGTTGTCTAGAATATAAATTTAATTTAGTTAATGGCTTCTTCTCTGGTAATGCTTTTTCTCGGTAGTTTTGCATTTGGAGTATTAGCAGAATTATGTTTCTGCTTATCTATTCAACCTATTTTGTTTAATTTATAGATACATAGTTATTATGAGTTCTCTATTGTTCATGAGATATGTTAAATTGAGCAATAAAAAATGGAATAATAGGTAAAATCATTTGCTGGGTTTTAAATTGATTATATTAGGGATCGGAGGTGGAGGTCTTTCATCTTTTGTTCTCTACTTGGTTGATTAGAAGTCTTTGGTATGCAATTTACATTACAATTGAATTTAATAGCTAAGAACAGTTATTACCAAAATCAGAGTTTTAGTTTTCTTTTGTTGACAAACTTCTTGTTAATTTATAACCTAGTACATGCTTTTAAAGCTCAGCATGGTGCTGAACATGGTTGATAACATGTCCTCTTTCGGGGTGTTGCCAAAGCCTAATTTAGTAGAGGTACAGTGAGGTTTGGTGATGACTTACGTCACCTTATGTGTTTCTACAACCTTTTGCAAATTTATAATATGTTATCCTTAGTTTTTCTCTGTGTTGGTTGCTAATATCATCTATGTATAAGTAATTGATGAAATATTTGGTGTCAACGAATTTTGCTTTTATGTTGGGCTAGTATTGTTACTGTTTGTTGAGTGCATATGATGCACCACTATGCTAAAAGATACCTTCGTTATGGATATTACAAATAAACCTTGCATATTTGGTTTTTGTTGCTGCTCTCATGCACTGAATGGGCAGCAACACTAGTTGATAAGAAAGTTTTTCTTCTTACATTATATATGCTGTGGTGGTTGTGATTGAGATCTGGAATTTGATTCTTCTTCTTCTAATTCTTCTCTGCTAAGTTGTTCAATTTCTATTTTGTACTTAATTTCTTCTTCTTCCTCTTTTCTTTCTTGAATTTTATAAAAAGTAGGAGGAGGTGAGCATTTACAAGCTTTGCTTGTTGGTGAAACAGGACCTACAGTTCAAGATCCTTCTCTCATGAAGGTCCCCCACAATCATTAATTGAAGCTTAAAAACAAGAAGGTAAACAAAAACAATCCTCATGCCCCCCCCCAAAACACACACACACACACACATCATGACTCATGAATATTATTGATCAATTTACTGAAATTATTGTTTTGATAGGAATGAGTTTCAGATAAGTTTGGAAAATTTGCTAAGAGAAAGTTGTTTGACCACTAACAGGCAACAACCTTATCTTTGACCATTCTTTTACACTTCTCATTTTCCTTTGCTCCTCCCAATCACTTTTGAGAGAATTTGTTCCAATTTTTTTAGTAAAGTTTTTGTAAATTTCCATCTGAGAAAGGTTTTTGTGAGCCTGAAAATAATCAAAACTCATGACCCCTCTTATCTTTAATTTTATTATTTTCTATTCTATTCTATTCTATACTATTATTACCCCACCAGAGAGCTGGTGTTGTTTGTCTTCATGCCACATTAGCCACAATATCCATATGTAATATGCTTATGCTTCCTTCCAAAATAGCCTCTGACACACTACATGTTCATCCTATATTCTATATACTTTAAATATGCCATAAATATTCCCTTTACCTCCTCCTTTCCTCAACTTTCAACCCAACAGAATTAGATAGCCACTGCTTTTTCTCAATTAGTTCCCTTAGAAAAATAAATTAAAGTCTTACACTGGTGAAAAATAAATTAAACTGCAAGATGTATATATATAATGAGAGATTCATAAATTTAATATTTTAAATTTTTTGGTCAAGATATATAAGGTCTGATTTAATAATTTATTAGTGGTTTTTATTTTTTAAAAAATTAATCTATTCGTTTCCTA
This sequence comes from Arachis hypogaea, assembly GCF_003086295.3. Classification (NCBI taxonomy): domain Eukaryota; kingdom Viridiplantae; phylum Streptophyta; class Magnoliopsida; order Fabales; family Fabaceae; genus Arachis; species Arachis hypogaea. Next base: position 78,917,015 of record NC_092036.1, read on the forward strand.
GCCCCTAATAATTAAGATGATGAGTTCCCTGTCTATAAACTAAAATTCTGAATGACATATTAATCTATAGAAATAGTGCACCCCTAGTATAAACTACACTCTTATAGGTCAATATAGTAAATAGTTGGTCGAGTTATTAATTTTGTTGTCCACTTAGATAATTGTAGAAGTTTGAGTGTTTGTTTTGACAGACTGAAGAATACAACGAGAAATGAAAAAGTAAGTAGCTTTGAGTTGTCAATGTTTGAGCTTAACCATTTCAGCATCAAGAGTAGCATAAAATGCTTCCATCTCCATATCATTATCATCTTGAGTTAGAGGAGTTTGATTTATCAAAGGCTCATCAAATTTTATTAGCAAAGTGGTGCTACAAGTTTCTGTGCACATTTTCTGTCCACTATCTTTATCACTACTTGATGGAGTGGTGGGAATTGGGTCATGAACGTTTTCTGTGTTAGCTATAGATGGTGTTTGATATGACTCTCCTACAGAATTTGCTAGATTATCCTCATATGCTAGAGTATATCCAAAACTCTATGAGCAGCACATTGTTGATTAACTGTCATCTTAAGATTATGTGAATTTTCTGTTCATATTCTATGACTCTGTAGGTTATTACATATGTTGTGACAAGGCCTGGAAGAGAACTTTTATTTACTGTTGGGACCTGAAATATTTTTTTACCTTTCTCTAGTGAACATTTGAGTGATAAAAAATAGAAAAAGCAGAAAGTTTGCAGTTTGTAGGTTCCTTTAAGTATAGTTACTATTAACAACTTCTAAAAAGCAGAAAGTTTGAATAATAATAATATAAGTTATATTTATAATTAATGTAATAAATATTATTGTTATTATTATCTAAATTAACTAATAATCATCACTAATTTATATATAGTTAGTAAAAAAATTTAGACAAAAATAATTAGAATTTATCTTATTTAATAATTAATTGGTTTGATTCAAGAGAGATGGCAAATCTCAGCAATGGCAATGATGATAGCAATAATAATGGTTCTTTTCTCAAGATTCCAAAGATAAAGTTTACAAATTTGGACTTAGTCACATGGATGTTAAATTTGGAAAGGCTTTTGGTTTGAATACAGTTTTTATCATCAGCATATCTAAGAAAGATGAAGCCCTCAATTTGCTTAGTGTATATAACTTTGTAATTTCATCTGATCAAGACCAAATGAAAGTAAGCATAACAAATTAAAAAAGCATCACCTATTTCATGTTTATTTATTTTGTTAAAATTGAATGTTGACTAATATTGCTATATATATGTATACATGTAGGGATTAATAATATATTGTCAAAAAAGAAAACTTCTTTTCTCTTTGATATTATATCCTTAGATTAATAATATATTATTCTATCAAATATTTGGTGAACTAACCTCTGTACCATTTTTATTAAATATAGTATTATCATTATTATCTGGGTTGACCACACTTGGCAAAGCAGCCATGTCAAGATGAGCCACCTTATTTTTGTTGTCTACTCAAATGCTCTTGCCACTTTGATCCTCCTCCCTCCTTCTTTCTTCATCAACAGAAATAGGTACCCGTCTTTTCATCTCATCTTCACTGATTCCATCTTTACCTAATTCTCTTCCTTTCCTTTGTTTTGCAGAACTACAATACCACCTCTTCCTTTATCGCTTCTTTGCAAATTCTTCCTCCTTGCCCTTGTTGGGTATGCCCCAAAAGTAGATAAAATATAATATTTTTGAAAATTGTTCTTATATCTTTGGTTTCTCATTCAATGATGATACCTTTTGTTGTTGAGATAAACATTGCAGCATAACTATGATGCAGAATTGTGTTTTCACTAGCAAGTGCACAAAATTATGATCTCAATGGCGCCAACAACTTGGTACGCATAATTGTAATATCACTCTTCTTCACAACTTCGCACAACTAACTAGTAAGTGCACTGGGTCGTCCAAGTAATAAAGCTTACGTGAGTAAGGGTCGATCCCACGGAGATTGTCAGCTTGAAGTAACTATGGTCATCTTGTAAATCTCAGTCAGGTAGATTTAAATGGTTATAGAATTTTAATAATTAAAAGATAAATAGAACGTAAAATAAAGATAGAGATACTTATGTAAATCATTGGTGGGAATTTCAGATAAGTGTATGGAGATGCTCTATCCCTCTTGAATCTCTACTTTCCTACTGCCTTCATCCAATCCTTCATACTCCTTTCCATGGCAACCTGTATGTAGGGTGTCACCATTGTCAATGGCTACTTCCCATCCTCTCAGTGAAAAAGGTCTTCTACGGTTTCCCGCATGGCTAATCAGCTGTTGGTTCTCGATCGTGTAGGAATAGGATTTACTATCCTTTTGCGTCTGTCACCACGCCCTACAGTTGTGAGTTTGAAGCTCGTCATAGTCATCCCATCCCAGATCCTACTCGGATTACCACAGACAAGGTTTAGACTTTTCGGATCTCAAGAATGCTGCCAAAGGATTCTAGCTTATACCACAAAGACTCCGATCTTACGGAATGGAAGGCTCTATTGTTAGGAGAGGCAACCATGCGTCGTGGACAAGGAATCCAAGAGATACACACTCTAGCTTTCGCAGGTAGAATGGAAGTGTTTGTTAGGCACACGTTCATAAGTGAGAATGGTGATGAGTGTCACGGATCATCACATTCATCAGGTTGAAGTGCGAATGAATATCATAGAATAAGAATAAGCATGAATTGAATAGAAAACAGTAGTAATAGCATTAATACTCGAGGAACAGCAGAGCTCCACACCTTAATCTATGGTGTGTAGAAACTCCACCGTTGAAAATACATAAGAACAAGGTCTAGGCATGGCCGAATGGCCAACCCCCCTAAATGGCATATGAATTCCAAAATAGGGAAAAAGACCCCAAAACGTGATCAAAGGATAAAAAGATAATCCCAAGATCCCTAGTACAATAATAAAAAGTTCTATTTATACTAAACTAGTTACTAGGGTTACAAAATTAAGTAAATGATGCAGAAATCCACTTCCGGGCCCACTTGGTGTGTGCTTGGGCTGAGTATTGAAGCTTTCACATGTAGAGGTCTTTCTTGGAGTTGAACGCCAGTTTGTAACTTATTTCTGGCATTTGACTCTTCTTTGCAACTTGTTTCTGGCGTTTAACGCCAGGATAGGGCAGAAAGCTGGCGTTAAACGCCCGTTTGCATCGTCTAAACTCGGGAAAAGGTGCAGACTATTACATATTGCTGGAAAGCCCTGGGTGTCTACTTTCCAACACAATTGAGAGCGCGCCATTTGAACTTCTGTAGCTCAAAAAATTCCATTTCGAGTGCAGGGAGGTCAGAATCCAACAGCATCAGCAGTCCTTCTTCAACCTCTGAATCAGATTTCTGCTCAGATCCCTCAATTTCAGCCAGAAAATACCTAAAATCACAGAAAAACACACAAACTCATAGTAAAGTATAGAAATGTAAATTTTGCTTAAAACTAAAAAAAATATACTAAAAACTAACTAAAAAAAATATACTAAAAACTAACTAAATCAAACTAAAAACTATCTAAAAAAATGCCAAAAAGCGTATAAATTATCCGCTCATCACAACACCAAAATTAAATTGTTGCTTGTCCCCAAGCAACTGAAAATAAAATAGGATAAAAAGAAGAGAATATATAATGAATCTCATAATATCAATGAAACTTAGTCCCAATTAGATGAGCGGGGTTAGTAGCTTTTTGCTTCTGAACAGTTTTGGCATCTCACCTTTTCCTTTGAAGTTCAGAATGATTGGCATCTATAGGAACTCAGAATTTTAGATAGTGTTATTGATTCTCCTAGTTAAATATGTTGATTCTTGAGCATAGCTACTTTATGAGTCTTGGCCGTGGCCCTAAGCACTTTGTTTTCCAGTATTACCACCGGATACATAAATGCTACAGACACATAACTGGGTGAACCTTTTCAGATTGTGACCCAGCTTTGCTAAGGTCCCCAGTTAGAGGTGTCCAGAGTTCTTAAGCACACTCTTTTTACTTTGGATCACGACTTTAACCACTCAGTCTCAAGCTTTTCACTTGGACCTTCATGACACAAGCACATGGTTAGGGACAGCTTGATTTAGCCGCTTAGGCCTGGATTTTGTTTCCTTGGGCCCTCCTATCCTTTAATGCTCAAAGCCTTGGATCCTTTTTACACTTGCCTTTTGGTTTAAAGGGCTACTGGCTTTTTCTGCTTGCTTTTTCTTTTTCTTTTTTCTTTATTTTTTCGCTATTTATTTATTTTTTTTGCAAGCTTTTTCCTTTTCACTGCTTTTTCTTGCTTCAAGAATCAATTTCATGCTTTTTCAAATTATCCATAACATTTCTCTTTGTTCATCATTCTTTCAAGAGCCAAAAATTTTAACATTCATAAACTTCACTATAAAAAATGCACTGTTCAAGCATTCATTCAGAAAACAAAAAGTATTGCCACCACATCAAAATAATTAAACTAATTTCAAGATAAAATTTGAAATCCAAGTACTTCTTGTTCTTTTGTAATTAAGCACATTTTTCATTTAAGAGAGGTGAAGGATTCATGGAATTATTCATAGCCTTAAGACATAGACACTAGACACTAATGATCGTGTAATGAAGATACAAACATAGATGACACAATAGGCATAAAAACCGAAAACAGAAAAATAAATAGACAAGAAGATTAAGGAATGAGTCCACCTTAGTGTGGGTGGCGTCTTCCTCTTGAAGAACCAATAGAACGCCTAAGCTCCTCTATGTCTCTTCTTTGCCTTTGTTGCTCCTCCCTTATAGCTCTTTGATCTTCTCTAATCTCATGGAGAATGATGGAGTGCTCTTGGTGCTCCACCCTTAGTTGGTCCATGTTGTAACTCAAGCCTTCCAAGGAGGTGTTGAGTTATTCCCAATAGTTGTGTGGAGGAAATTGCATCCCTTGAGGTATCTCAGAGAATTCTTGGTGAGGATCTTTCTCATACTCTTATTGAGATCCATGAATGGGCTCTCTTGTTTGCTCCATCCTTTTTTTAGTGATGAGCTTGTCATCTTCAATAAGGATGTCTCCTTCTATGTCAATCCCAGCCAGATTGCATAGATGACAAATGAGATGAGGAAAGGCTAACCTTGCCAAGGTGGATGACCTGTCAGCCACCTTGTAGAGTTCTAGAGGTATGATCTCATAAACTTCTACTTCCTCCCCAATCATGATGGAGCGTTGGATGAACTCCAACTATCCTCTAGCCACAGGCTTAAGGTCCGGTCTTCTTAATTGAATCGGATTGCCTCTTGAGTCTCTTTTCCATTGAGCTCCTTCAACACATATGTCCATGAGGACTTGGTCCAACCTTTGATCAAAGTTGACCCTTCTAGTGTAGGGGCATGCATTTTCTTGCATTACTGGCAAGTGGAACGCCAACCTTATATTTTCTGGACTGAAATCTAAGTATTTCCCCCAAACCATTATAAGCCAATTCTTTGGATTCGAGATCATACTTTGATCATGGTTCCTAGTGATCCATGCATTTGCATAGATCTCTTGAACCATTAAAATTCTGACTTGTTGAATGGGGTTGTCAGAACTTCCCAACCTCTTCTTCGGATCTCATGTCGGATCTCCGAATACTCATTTTTCTTGAGTATGAAAGGGACCTCAGGGATCACCTTCTTCTTGGCCACAACTTTATAGAAGTGGTCTTGATGGACCTTTGAGATGAATCTCTCCATCTCCCATAACTCAGAGGTGGAAGCTTTGGTCTTTCCTTTCCTCTTTCTAGAGGTTTCTCCAGCCTTAGGTGCCATAAATGGTTATAGAAAAACAAAAAGCAATGCTTTTACCACACCAAACTTAAAAGGTTTGCTCATCCTCGAGCAAAAAAGAAAGAAAGAATGGGAAGAAAAAGAAAATGGAGGAGATGGAGAGAGATATATGGTTTGGCCAAGAGGGGGAAAGGTGTTTATGTTGTGTGAATATGAAGGAGTAGTGAGGGGTTTATATAGGGGTGAGGAGAAGGTTAGGATTCAGTCATTAGGGTTGGGTTTGGGAGGGAAAAGTGTTTGAATTGGAAAGTGAGGTAGGTGGGGTTTTTGGGGAAGAGATATGAAGGTGATTGGTGAAGAAAATATAGGGAAGAGGATATGATTTGATTGGTGAGTGAGAGGGAGAGAGGGGTAGGGTAGGTGGGGATCTTGTGGGGTCCACAGATCTTGAGGGATCAAGGATGTATCATTCCTGCTCCTATTAGGCATACAAAATGCCCTTGCTGTGCAATCCTAGCATTTAACGCCAGATTGCTGCTTGTTTCTGGCGTTAAACGCTAGCTTTTATTCCTTTCCTGGCGTTAAATGCCAGGATACAACCTGTTTCTGGCATTTAACGCCAGATTGTAGCCTGTTTCTGGCGTTTAACGCTAGTCTAGTGCTTGTTTCTGGCGTTTAACACCCAGAATGGTGCCAGACTGGGCGTTAATCGCCCATTCTGCTACCCTTACTGGCGTTTAAATGCCAGTAAGTTTCTCCTCTAGGGTGTGCTTTTTTTAATGCTGTTTTTGATTTTTCTTTAATTTTTGCAATTGTTTTTGTGACTCCACATGATCATCAACCTAAAAAAAAAAGAAAATAACATAGATAAATAAAATTGGGTTGCCTCCTAATAAGCACTTCTTTAATGTCAATAGCTTGACAGTGTGCTCTCATGGAGCCTCACAGATGTTCAAAGCATTGTTGGGACCTCCCAACACCAAACTTAGAGTTTGAATGTGGGGGTTTAACACCAAACTTAGAGTTTGTTGTGGCCTCCTAAGACCAAACTTAGAGTTTGACTGTGGGGGCTTTGGTTGACTCTGCAGTGAGAGAAGCTTTTCTTGCTTCCTCTCCATGGTTACAGAGGGAGATCCTCGAGTTTTAAACACAAGGTATTCTTGATTCATTTTAAGGACCAACTCTCCTCTATCCACATCAATCACAGCTTTTGCTGTGGCTAGGAAGGGTCTTCCAAGGATGATGGATTTATCCTCATCCTTCCCAGTGTCTAGGATTATGAAATCAGCAGGGATGTAAAGGCCTTTGACCTTTACTAGCACGTCCTCTACCTGTCCATAAGCCTTTTTCATGGATTTGTCTGCCATCTCTAATAAAAATGTGGCAGCCTGTATCTCAAAGATTCCAGTTTCTCCATTACAGAGAGTGGTATTAAGTTTATGCCTGACCCCAGGTCACATAGAGCCTTCTCAAAGGCCATGGTACCTATGGTACAGGGAATTAGGAATATACCAAGATCCCGTTTCTTTTGAGGTAAAGTGTGCTGAACCCAAGTATTCAGTTCATTAATGAGCAATGGAGGCTCATCCTCCCAAGTCTCATTACCAAATAGCTTGGCATTCAGCTTCACAATTGCTCCTAAATACTGGGAAACTTGCCCTTCAACAATGTCTTCATCTTCTTCAGAAGATGAATAGTCATCAGAGCTCATGAATGGTAAAAGGAGGTTCAATGGAATCTCTATGGTTTCTAGATGAGCCTCAGATTCCTTAGGTTCCTCAATTGAGAACTCCTTTATGTCCAGAGGATGTCCTATGAGGTCTTCCTCATTGGAATTCATGTCCTCCTCCTCCTTTCTAGGTTCGGCCACACCAAACAAGGTTAAGGCCTTGCACTCTCTTTTTAGATTCTCTTCTGTATTGCTTGGGAGAGTACTAGGAGGAGTTTCAGTGACTTTTTTACTCAGCTGGCCCACTTGTGCCTCCAAATTTCTAATGGAGGACCTTGTTTCATTCATGAAACTTAGAGTGGCCTTAGATAGCTCAGAGACTATATTTGCTAAGCTAGAGGGGCTTTGCTCATAATTCTCTGTCTGTTGCTGAGATGATGATGGAAAAGGCTTGCTATTGCTAAACTTATTTCTTCCACCATTATTAAAGCCATGTTGGGGCTTTTGTTGATCCTTCCATGAAAAATTTGGATGATTTCTCCATGAGGGATTATAGGTGTTTTCATAGGCTTCACCCATGTAATTCACCTCTGCCATTGCAGGGTTCTCAGGATCATAGGCTTCTTCTTCAGAAGATGCCTCTTTAGTACTGTTGGATGCATTTTGCAATCCATTCAGACTCTGAGAAATCATATTGACTTGTTGAGTCAACATTTTGTTCTGATCCAATATGGCATTCAGAACATCAATTTCAAGAACTCCCTTCCTCTGAGGCATCCTATTACTCATAGGATTCCTTTTAGAAGTGTACATGAACTGGTTATTTACAACCATGTCAATGAGTTCCTAAGCTTCTGTAGGTGTTTTCTTCAGGTGAATAGATCCACCTGCAGAATGGTCTAATAACATCTTAGATAATTCAGATAGACCATCATAGAATATATCCAGGATGGTCCATTCTGAAAGCATGTCAGAAGGACACTTTTTTGTCAGTTGCTTGTATCTCTCCCAAGCTTCATAGAGGGATTCACCTTCTTTCTGTCTGAAGGTTTGAACATCCACTCTAAGCTTACTCAGCTTTTGAGGAGGAAAGAACTTGGCTAAGAAAGCTGTGACCAGCTTATTCCAAGAGTTCAGGCTATCTTTAGGTTGAGAGTCCAACCATACTCTAGCTCTGTCTCTTACAGCAAAAGGGAAAAGCATAAGCCTATAGACCTCAGGATCAACCCCATTGGTCTTAACGGTATCACAGATCTACAAAAATTTAATTAAGAACTGAAAATGATCTTCTGATGGAAGTCCATAAAACTTGCAATTCTGTTGCATCATAGAAACTAATTGAGGCTTTAGCTCAAAATTGTTTGCTCCAATGGCAGGGATTGAGATGCTTCTTCCATGGAAGTTGGAATTTGGTGCAGTAAAGTCACCAAGCATCTTCCTTACACCTCTACCATTGTTATTGGGTTCGGCCATCTCTAGTTCTATTTCGAAAATTTTAGTAAAGTCCTCTTTAGAGTGTTGTGTTTTAGCTTCTCTTAGCTTCTTCTTCAGAGTCCTTTCAGGTTCAGGATCTGCTTCAACAAGAATAGAAGAAGAAAAATTCGAACACAGAGAGAGAAGAGAAGAGGGTTCGAATTATGAGTAGAAGAGAAGTGTTAGTAGATAAATAAAATAAATAGAAAGAGATGAGAGGGAGAGAATTTTCGAAAATAAAAGAAAAATATTTTTGTTTTTATTTTAAATTAAGGTTAAAATTTGAATTTATAAAAGGGAATAAAATTAAAATTTAAAACAATTAGTTAAATAAAAAGATTTTTGAAAAAGAGGGAGGTGATTTTTGAAAATTAGAGAGAGGAAAGTAGTTAGGTGGTTTTGAAAAAGATAAGGAATAGTAAAACAAACAAAAAGTCAATTAGTTAGTTGAAAAAGATTTGAAAATCAATTTTGAAAAGAAAAGAAGTTAGAAAAGATTTTGAAATTGATTTTGAAAAAGATATGATTGAAATTTATTTTGAAAAAGATTTGAAAAGGAAATTAAAAAGATTTTATTTTTAAAATTAAAATTGATTACTTGACTAACAAGAAACTAAAAGATATGATTCTAGAATTTAAAGGTTGAACCTTTCTTAACAAGAAAGTAACAAACTTCATATTTTTGAATCAATCACATTAATTATTAGTAAAGTTTTCAAAATTTTGAAATGAAATTAAGAAAAAGATTTTGAAAAATAATTTTTTTACAATTTTCAAAAATATTAAGAAAAAGTGAAAAAGATTTGATTTTTTGAAAAAGATTTTGAAAAGATAGGATTTTTAAAAATGAAATCTTGACTAGACTAACAAGAAACCACTAATTTTAAAATTTTTTGACTAAGTCAACTCAAAGATTTCAAAATTTATGAGTAAAATAAGGAAAATATATTTTTTTAATTTAATGAGGAGAGAGAAAAACAACTAAATGACTCAAAACATAAAAATTATGAATCAAAACACATGATGCATGCAAGAACACTATGAATGTCAAGATGAACACCAAGAACACTTTGAAGATCATGATGAACATCAAGAACTTTTTTTTGAAAAATTTTCAAGAAAAGAAAAACATGCAAGACACCAAACTTAGAGACTTTTCATGTTTAGACACTATGAATTCAAAAATGCATATGAAAAATAACAAAAGACAGAAAACAAGAAAATATGAAGATCAAACAAGAAGACTTGTTAAGAACAACTTGAAGATCATGAAGAATGCAATGCATGAATTTTTTGAAAATCTTTAGAAAATTAAAAAGATGCAATTGACACCAAACTTAAAAATTGACTCTAACTCAAACAAGAAACTCAAAATATTTTTGATTTTTTTTTTATTTTAGGAATTTTTTTTTGATTTTTCGAAAATAACTTTTGGAAAAACGAAAAAGAAGAGAAAAATTTTTTTGAAAGATTTTTGAAAACTTTTTGAAAATAAAATAAAGGTTGAAATAAGAAGAAAATTACCTAATCTGAGCAACAAGATGAACCGTCAGTTATCCAAACTCGAACAATCCCCGGCAACGGCGCCAAAAACTTGGTGCATGAAATTGTGATCTTAATTGCACCAACAACTTGGTACGCACAATTGTAATATCACTCTTCTTCATAACTTCGCACAACTAACCAGAAAGTGCACTGGGTCGTCCAAGTAATAAACCTTACGTGAGTAAGGGTCGATCCCACGGAGATTGTCGGCTTGAAGCAAGCTATGGTCATCTTGTAAATCTCAGTCAGGCGGATTCAAATGGTTATGGAGTTTTAATAATTAAAAGATAAATAGAACGTAAAATAAAAATAGAGATACTTATGTAAATCATTGGTGAGAATTTCAGATAAGTGTATGGAGATGCTTTATCCCTCTTGAATCTCTGCTTTCCTACTAGCTTCATCCAATCCTTCATACTCCTTTCCATGGCAAGCTGTATGTAGGGCGTCACCATTGTCAATGGCTACTTCCCATCCTCTCAGTGAAAAAGGTCTTCTATGGTTTCCCGCATGGCTAATCAGCTGTTGGTTCTCGATCGTGTAGGAATAGGATTTACTATCCTTTTGCGTATGTCACCACGCCCTACAGTTGCGAGTTTGAAGCTCGTCACAGTCATCCCATCCCAGATCCTACTCGGATTACCACAGACAAGGTTTAGACTTTCCGGGTCTCAAAAATGCTGCCAATGGATTCTAGCTTATACCACAAAGACTCTGATCTTACAGAATGGAAGGCTCTGTTGTCAGGAGAGGCAACCATGTGTCGTGGACCAGGAATCCAAGAGATACACACTCTAGCTTTCGTAAGTAGAACGGAAGTGTTTGTCAGGCACACGTTCATAAGTGAGAATGGTGATGAGTGTCACGGATCATCACATTCATCAGGTTGAAGTGCGAATGGATATCTTAGAATAAGAATAAGCATGAATTGAATAGAAAATAGTAGTAATTGCATTAATACTCGAGGAACAGCAGAGCTCCACACCTTAATCTATGGTGTGTAGAAACTCCACCGTTTAAAATACATAAGAACAAGGTCTAGGCATGGCCGAATGGCCAGCCCCCTAAATGGCATATGAATTCGAAAATAGGGAAAAAGACCCCAAAACATGATCAAAGGATCAAAAGATAATCCCAAGATCCCTAGTACAATAGTAAAAAGTTCTATTTATACTAAACTAGTTACTAGGGTTACATAATTAAGTAAATGATGCAGAAATCCACTTCCGGGCCCACTTGGTGTGTGCTTGGGCTGAGCATTGAAGCTTTCACATGTAGAGGTCTTCCTTGGAGTTGAACGCCAGTTTGTAACTTGTTTCTGGCATTTGACTCTTCTTTGGAACTTGTTTTTGGCGTTTAACGCTAGGATAGGGCAGAAAGCTGGGGTTAAATGCCAGTTTGGGTCATCTAAACTCAGGCAAAGTGCGGCAAATTATATATTGATGGAAAGTCCTGGATATCTACTTTCCAACGCAATTGAGAGCGTGCCATTTGGACTTCTGTAGCTCCAAAAATTCCATTTTAAGTGCAGGGAGGTCAGAATCCAACAGCATCAGCAGTCATTCTTCAGCCTTTGAATCAGATTTCTGCTCAGGTCCCTTAATTTCAGCCAAAAAATACCTGAAATCATAGAAAAACACACAAACTTATAGTAAAGTCTAGAAATGTGAATTTTGCATAAAAAATAATAAAAATATACTAAAAACTAACTAAATCATACTAAAAACAATGCCAAAAAGCGTATAAATTATCCGCTCATCAATAAGCTACAACTTTCACACTATTGGATCAGCTATGAGCAACTTGACTCTGACAATTACTTTTTTGCTGGCTATCATCTTCAGGTAACTAATTACAGGGCATACATCTATGCATCTATGCATGTTTGGATATTTGCATGCATATGGATTTTGACAATGTCTCTTTCTATATAGACTCTTAACCTTGGAAACTTAATTTGAAATTGTGCTCATTGGCCTTTTCTTTCCATAAAAGTTGTTTGTTTGGTCTTTTATTTCTAAGAGTTAATAAATTATATATTGAAATATTTTCATTTTGTACAGATCATGGTTTGTTCTTATGCTTTCAATTGACATAATTTTCATTAAGGATGTTGAGTAATGAGTTTTTTGTGCCATAACAGAGTGAATAACTTTTACTATTGACATTTTTTCATGTATTTTTCTCTGCTGTGTACTTTTACTGACATTTTTGCAGTCAAGAAGTGTATCCCTTTTCCAATTGCATTAAGAGATATAAAGCAACACGACATTACTCAAAGCATGTGCGAGATACTGGTTGATTGGCTTGTAGAGATTTGCATAATGTAATTTTTCTCATATAATACAATGTTATGAATTATAGTTGATAAATTTAGTATGGTTGAACAATACACTGAGGATTATAGTTAATGTATCAATATACTTTGTCTATGTTTTGAATTATATTGACTTGCTTGTTAAATACGATGAATTTGTTTATTTTTTAGAATATTATAAATATTCGAATACAAATTAGATAAAAATTTGTAGTAAATTTATATTTATTTTGTATAAAAATAAGTTTATTTTGTAATGGAAAAATCTAAAAAAATTCTATTTTACTTTACTGACGGATTTACAGACGAATTTTCTGTTTGTATTCAGATTGTTAGAAGGTTCAAATTATAGACAAAAAATTCGTCGAAAAATCTGTCTGTAATTACAGACAAAAAATCCTTCGAAAAATTTGTCTATAATTATCGAGGAAAAATCTGTCGAAAAATCTGTCTCTAATTATCGACAGAAAATCCGTCAAAATATCCATCTGTAATTACCGACAAAAAATCCATTGGAAAGTTCAATGCTTCAGGGAAATGGAGGAAGAATTTACAGAGGGAAAATCCGTCGCTAACTGGTAAAAATCCGTCGGTAATTTTCCGATGAAAAAAATCCGTCAGTAAATAATTTCTGACGAGGCTTTTACAGAGGGACAAAATCTGTCGGTAATTTCATCGGTAACTAAAAATTCATTTGTAATAAAGACTAAATCTATTTGTAAATCTGTATATATTAATCCATTTTATAGTTGTGAGAAAAGAAAGAAAGTGTAGAAAAATAAAGATGAAGATTAAAACTGAAATTGAAACTTCAAAGTTCATAAATGAAAAGTACAAACTGGAATTAAACTACTACTAAGAAAAGAAAAAGAAGAAAAAGTGTGTGAGGGGAGGGAGTCCAAAGACCCCCTCTCTGGTGTGTTCCAGCTTCCAGCCCCCCAATACCGAATGAATTGAATGTAAAAACTAAGGCCTTTATATAAACTCTCCTAAATTACAAAATGAAATGAAATTGAAAATAAATTACAATGAAATGAAAATTAACTATTCTAGATGCTTCTTGTGGCCTTGATCGGTTGACAATTGTGGGCTTGCTTGCTTGAGGTTGGGTGGTCCTTGAAAGAGAAGTGAATCAAGTTGAGGTCCAGGTGCTAACGTTAGAGCTGCCGTTAGCCACACTAACGCTACAGGTGTGGCGTTAATGCTGAAGTTAGTATGGCAAACGTTGCCAACAACGTCATGATTTGCTCTAAGTTGGTATTTTTGGGGCTTAAAGATGCCTATTGTTTGTGCTCTGATTTAATGCTCACTATAAAGTATTATATATCGTTGGAAGGTTCTGAATGTCAGCTTTCTAATGCAACTAGAATCACCTCAATTGGATCTCTGTAACTCAAGTTATGCTCTTTTGAAGGGAACATGGTCGCTGGCATAGTCGCTGGCGTTAGTGGCAACGTTAGCCACTAACGTTAGCATTCAGGGGATTAATATTTCCAGGTTCTGAAGGTCAAACTTAATGTCCACCCCATACTATTATATAATTTTGAAAAGCCCTGGATGTCTACTTTCCAACGCCATTAGAAGCGCATCATTTGGAGCTCTACAGCTCGAGTTACACTTCTTGGAAGGTGAAGAGGTCAGCTAGCCTTACTACAGGTTGATATCATGTTCATCTTTGCACTTTCGGGGTAGGTTTTCTCCCTCAAATTTAGTGTCCATCATGTAGTGCCATATATGCTTGGAAAGCTCTGGATTCCTATTTTCCAATGCCACTGGAATAATTTCATTTGAAACTTTATAGCTCAATTTATTCTTGTTTGAAGAAGACATGGTCAGGCTGCCAGATGAAATATTGCCCACGTTAGTGGTACTAACGTGGCCTCTAATGTGGGCCTTTTTTGCTTCGCCAAAGTTAGTGGCATTAACGTTGCCACTAACTTTCCATGCTGCTCCATTCTCCACGTTGATGGCTCACGTTAATGGCGTTAACGTGGTCATTAACGTGGGTCTTCCTTTGCTTTGCTAAAGTTAGTGGCATTAACGTTGCCACTAACTTTCCATGCTCTCCTTCTTCAAAGTTAATTCCATTAATGTTGCCACTAACTTGGCTCCTTCCCCTTTTTTCCACGTTAGTGGCACTAACGGGACCGCTAACGTGGGTCTTCTTGCCCTTCGCTAAAGTTAGTGGCGTTAACGTTGCCACTAACTTTCCAATTTTGCTTCCCTTCTACGTTAGTGGCCACGTTGTTAACGTTGCCACTAACTTTCCAATTTTGCTTCCCTTCTACGTTAGTGGCCACGTTAGTGGCACTAACATAGCCACTAACATGGCTCTTTTCTGCTTCTTTTGGCCTGAAATCAAACAAACGAAGTGCATCAAAGCTTTGCTCTAAAGCATGAGATCATGCATCATTCAATTTATCATTCAATTCATGCATTATTCTCATGAAATCATTCAGAATTCACAATGTTTGCTTGAATCAAAGTGTGAATGCATTTTTAACCAAATACTTGCTTATTTCCTAAGAAAATGCATGAAACCAACCTAAAGCATACAAAAAATGGCTAGTAAAACTAGCCAAGATGCCCTGGCATCACAATACCAAACTTAAATCTTGATTGTCCCTAAGCAAGAAAATAACTATGCACAAAGAATTCTCTTAATTGGAATGTATTGAAGAATTGCTTATGATGCTTTAGTGGGTGAAGTGAATAAGTGACAGTGGGGGTGAACTCTAATTTGTATGCTTATCAAGGATTCCAGTGCTCATTAGTCCTCATATTTTGGTAGTCTTAGATCTTAGGACTTTCATTCAAATGATATTATGGAAGTCTCTTTATAGATTGTCACCTTGGAGCAGCACTTATTTTCTAACATTTTTTCTTTCTTTTTGGATTTTGGCCTCGACTCTAAGTGTCATGTCTCAAAGCGGCTCTTTAGATAAGCTTTCAATCAATACTCCCAAACTAGTTGGTCTAAGGTATTAGGTGTTGATGCACCCCTTCGGATTTACTTGTTCAAGCCTCTCTTTTTGACATAAATCCACCACAAGTATTTAACTAGGACAATAACTCTTTGAGTTCTTGTTTCTTTCTTATTCTTCCTAGTAATTGATGCTGAGAGCCTTGGGCTTGTTCTTTATTTTTCTTTTTCTTTTCTTTTCTTTTGTTACTGCTTCTTGGATCAATAGATGTTTGAGAAATTCCATAATACTTCACTAAACTTTATTTCCTATCTATGAGCTCCCATGCAAGTTTTCACAAACATGCAACCTCAATACACAATCATACAATCAGAACCTCCACTCCTCTTAATCTTTTGCTTGCCCCAAGATTTATAAAATTCTTCAACATTTTCCTTTCAAAAGAATGATTTCTTTGTTGCATTATTAGAGATATTGGGTGCAAGTAAAATTCAAGATGATAATCATGATATCATAGCAACATGTTACAAATCAAATATCAAATTATGCTTATTCACAAAGAGTAATCACACATGCATTCAAAGAAAATAGAAGACAATCATGCAATTTAAAGTGCTGGAAATAAGTAAGAGGAAAAAGGAACTTTACCACCTTGTAGTTCATCTTCATTGTTGTTGTCCTTTTCCTCCTATTCTTCCCCTTCCCACACTAAACTTAGAATGATTGCTTATCCTCAAGCAATAATTAAAACAGTGGTGATGGTGTCTATGATGGATCATGAGTGTCTTACATAATGAGATGTGAGTAATGCATGTGCTTAAGCAAGAAAAATTAAGGATACAATAAAGGCACAAGAAGTAAAAATAGAGACAATGTGATTGCATTCATAAGTGGTGTGCATAGTACATAGCATGAAAAATAAGTGGCAACACCAAACTTAGGATGCCACTTTCATTTGAGAATAATGCAAGTACCCAGTGAAGATTGAAAATCAATTTGTTGCAAGGCAACACCAAACTTAGAATACAATCATATGCCAACTTATTTAAAGTAAACTAAGTAAGGCAAGAAAATGTTACATATGGTTGGCTTGCCTCCCAACATGCGCTCTTTTAATGTCATTAGCTTGACATGTTGTTCATGAATTTCTTCCTCTTCTTCCAGTTTGTTAAGAGGAATGACCTCAAGAGGAAAGAGGAGCCATTTAATGCCCCTTGTTTTGAGTGCCTCTCCCCAGTAAGCTTTCTTTTGTTGTTAGCTTGAGTAAACTTGCTTGTTGGGGGGTAGGGGTGGGATGGCTTTTGGTTGACCTTTTTTTCTTCATGGATATTTTCCTTCTTTTCTTGGTCACCATCCTCTTTTTAGTGCTTTTGTTGATTGCCTTCACTTCTTTGATTTCAAGCCTTGGTTGTTGTGTGATAGTTGGAGTGTCTTCTTCATCAAGAGCTTCTTGAATTGGTGGTTCAATGAACTCACCCTTTATGCAACTCTCTGTTTTATTGGAGTGTGGACTCCCTTGATTGACTTCCTCCCTTTCTTCTATAAGGTTTTGCGTTGCATTCTTTGGGAGTGAAGTTGCATGTTCCTTTGTCACCCTTAGTAGCCTCTGTGGGTATGGAGCTTTGGGCTTATATAGTCTCACAACCTCCTCCTTTTTCATAGGAATCTCACTTGGTATGGGTGCCTCTTTTTCTTGTTCTTTTGATTCCTCCCTTGGGTTTGCCACGATACCACTGAGAGAATTGTGGGTAGTGATTTTCTTTTATAGATATCCAACTTATGCCTCAAGCTTCTTAATGACAGCCCCCCGGTTCTGCATACTAAACTTTACTTCCTCCTTGAAAGTTCTCATATCTTTAGATTCTTCCAAGAGCATTGCCAGTAGGTTCTCTATCCTTGCTAGCTTATCCTCGAGGGGAGGGTATGCAGTTGGGGTGGAATTTGGAGGTTGAGAGTGGCTACTTTGTGTTTGGTATGGAGGTTGGAAATAAGTGTTATGTGGGGCTTGGTATAGTCTTTGGTTGGAGTGCTGGTAAGTGGAATTATTGTAATGGTTTGAGTTTTGAGAGTGGTATGAGCTTTGTGGGTGATGGAACGAGTGTTATGGACTGTGAAAAGAATTTTGTGCTGAGGCATGCTCAAGTGATGAAGGATTTGGACATGTAAAACTAGGAGGTGAGGTTGGATAATTAAGAGGTGATGGCTCTTGATGAATGGGGTATGAATGTGTAAAATCTCTTTGGTTTTGATCTTCCCAGCCACAACATGAGTAGTGATCAAATTCATCAAAATATGGACCATTTTGTGGCCCTGGGAAGCACCCAATTTCATGTTCTTGATACTCCCACCCACCATGAGTATAATAACGTGAATCATTTTGTGGTGGTGGAAAATTTCCCATGAAATTTGATTGACCAAAATATGATGGATACTCCATTCGTCTTCAAAATACTCTGTCTCAAATAACAATCACCAAAATATATTGGAATTCCCCTTTTCACAAATGAGGGATTCTTAGTGAGGCAATATCACAAACAGTTAGTTAGCAAAAGAAAATAAAGAAACAAAAGAGATCAAATGAACAAAAACAAAAGAAAAAAATGTCTAATCTAGTAAATCAATCAACCGGTAGTTTGTTAATCATAATCAATCCCTGGCAACGGTGCCAAAAACTTGATACAGAAAAAATTAATTCTTCCGTAATAACTACCGGCAAGTGCACCGGGTCGTATCAAGTAATAAAACTCACAAAAGAGTGAGGTCGATCCCAAGAGGATTAATGGATTAAGCAATCAATGGTTAATTGATTATCCTAGTTAGACAAATCATATTGGAGTGATAAGCAAACAGAAAATGTAAATTGCATGAATGTAAATGAAAACTATAAAGTGCAGAAAAGTAAAATGGCAAGAAAAGTAAAGTATAAGGAAGAAAAGTGCAGAAAATGTAAAGTGCAGAAAAGTAAATGACTATAAAGTAAATATACGAACTAAAAATAAAATGAACATTGGGATTAAGAGATATTGCAATCCTCCAAATAAAGTTTATCTTCATCTCTTCCTCAATAAATGCGTTCATTGAATTTCTTGGCAATTTTAAGTGATTGGATCCCAATGTCTTGGCAATCCAATCTCTCTAAGCTTGAACAATTGCCCAACGTCTTGTTTTTATTGCTCATGGGAAGAGATGAAGTTTGGTCACTGATTATACCACACACTTTCATAGATCAAAGTATTGGTAGGATTACATGTCACGATATCCATCCAACCCTAACCTAATCCAGCATGAGAAAACATTTCTAGCATGACTTCCTCATTCCTCTCTCAAGGTTCAGAGGAAATCCAAGTATGAACAGCTTCTTTGTCGAGACAACTTGTTCAATTGAATTAAGATCGAAAGCTTTCAAGTAAAATCAAGAGAAAAGAAGGAAGAAGAAGATGAAAACTATTATTGATCTATTGAATTACAACAGAGCTCCCTAACCCAATAAAAAAGTTAGTTGTTCATTGCCCTATTCAAACAGAAAGGAAACAAAGTGCAGAAAAATAAAGATGAAGATTAAAATTAAATTGAAACTTCAAAGTTTATAAATGAAAAGTACAAACTAGAATTAAACTACTACTAAGAAAAGAAAAAGAAGGAAAAGTGTGTGAGGGGAGGGAGCCCGAAGACCCCATCTCTGGTGCGTTCCAGCCTCCAGCCCCCAATACCAAATGAATTGAATATAGAAACTAAGGCCTTTATATAGGCTCTCCTAAATTACAAAATGAAATGAAATTGAAAGCAAATTACAATGAAATGAAAATTAACTATTCTAGATACTTCTTGTGGCCTTGATTGGTTGACAAGTGTGGGCTTGCGTGCTTGAGGTTGGGTGATCCTTGAAAGAGAAGCGAATCAAGTTAAGGTCCAGATGCTAACATTAGTGCTGCCGTTAGCCATACTAACGCTACAAGTGTGGCGTTAGTACTAAAGTTAGTGTGGCTAACGTTGCCACTAACGTCATGACTTGCTCCAAGTTGGTGTTTTTGGGGCTTAAAGATGCCTATTATTTGTGCTCTAATTTCATGCCCACTATAAAGTATTATATATCGTTAGAAATTTTTGAATGTCATCTTTCTAACACAACTGGAATCACCTCAATTGGACGTTAGTAACTCAAGTTATGTTCCTTTGAAGGGGACATGGTCGCTGGCGTAGTCGCTGGCATTAGTGGCAATGTTAGCCACTAACGTCAGCGTTCTAGGGATTAATATTTCCAGGTTCTGAAGGTCAAAATTAATGTCCATCCCATGCTATTATATATTTTTGGAAAGCCCTGGATGTCTACTTTTCAACGCCTTTAGAAGCGCATCATTTAGAGCTCTACATCTCAAGTTACACTTCTTGGAACGTGAAGAGGTCAGTTGGCCTTACTACAGGTTGATACCTGTTCATCTTTGCACTTTCGGGGCAGGTTTTCTCCCTCAAATTTAGTTTCCATCATGTAGTGCCATATATTTTTGGAACGCACTGGATTCCTACTTTCTAATGCCACTAGAATCACCTCATTTGAAGCTTTGTAGCTCAAGTTATTCTTATTTGAAGAAGGCATAGTCAGGCTGCCAGATGAGATGTTGCTCGGCACTAACGTCGGCCTTTTTTGCTTTGCCAAAGTTAGTGGCATTAATGTTGCCACTAACTTTCCATGCTGCTCCATTCTCCACGTTAATGGCTCATGTTAATGGCGTTAACATAGCCATTAACGTGGGTCTTCCTTTGCTTTGCTAAAGTTAGTGGCGTTAACATTGCAACTAACCTTCCATGCTCTCCTTCTTCAAAGTTAATTCCATTAACGTTCCCGCTAACTTGGCTCCTTCCCCTTTTTTCCATATTAGTGCCCACGTTAGTGGCACTAACGGGGCCGCTAACGTGGGTCTTCTTGCCCTTCGCTAAAGTTAGTGGCGTTAATGTTGCCACTAACTTTCCAAGCTTGCTTTCCTTTTACGTTAATGGCCACGTTAGTGGCACTAACGTAGCCACTAACGTGGCTCTTCTCTGCTTCTTTTTGCCTAAAATCAACTAAACAAAGTGCATCAAAGCTTTGCTCTAAAGCATGAGATCATGCATCATTCAATTTATCATTCAATACATGCATTATTCTCATGAAATCATTCAAAATTCACAATGTTTACTTGAATCAAGGTATGAATGCATTTTAAACTAAATACTTGCTTATTTCCTAAGAAAATGCATAAAACCAATCTAAAGCATACAAAAATGGCTAGTAAAAGTAGCCAAGATTCCCTGGCATCACGTTGTCGGGGACCTAGAAGTCATCTCATGACCATGGCGGACAACCAACCAGAGGATGGCCATGCCGTATCTGAACCTGAGCAAGAAGCTTAGCCAGAAAATCACGCCGTCGTACACCCCCTTCCACCACAACATATGGAAGGACCTTATGGATAAGGGCTTTTAGGAAACCTTCACCTTAGAAGGATCCATTCTGAAGTACACCACCTCAGGGATGAGGACCATCCTCATGCAACAGAGATATTGACCGTGGTCCATGGACAACAAGATCTCTTGAGACAGGTCGAACGCGAGGCCGAGCGACAGTGAGAGGCCGAGCGGGAACTGAGAAGATGAAAGGAGCTAGAAGAAAAGCTCCAGAAGATGGAAGCCAACTTTCAAAGTCGGACCACTAGGTCAGAAAGTCCCTTGGGAGGACAAGATCCATTCATAGAGGAGATCATGAAGGCTAATGTTCCTAGGAATTTCAAATCACCGACATAGAATTCTATGACAGAACGTCCGATCCTAGCCACCACCTCAGTAACTTCAGAAGCCGGATGTACTTGGCCGATGCCTTTGACGCAACTCGTTACAAAGCCTTCCTGACTACTTTAACGAAGGCTGCCATGAAATGGTTTGATGGCCTTCCCCCCAGGTCAGTCACCAATTTTGATGACCTGTCCAGAAAGTTTCTGACCAGATTCTCCATCCAGAAAGACAAGACAAAGCACGCCCCAAGCTTGCTAGGAGTAAACCAAGAGGTCGGGAAGAGCCTTTGCTAGTACATGGAAAGATTCAACAAGGCCTGCTTAGAGATTCAAAGCCTACCAACTGATGTAAGAACCTGAGTTTTTAACATAAAACCATTTTAATAAAATAATTATTTTAACTACTCGAAATCATTTTGAAAAATTAGACATCTTAATTCTAAAATATAAAGGTGAAATTTGAATTCAATGAATTTTTCTGAGTTGAAAAATGTGTACTGGTGCTGAAGCCGGCAGTACCAGCTCTAGTATGTCCGGTACTGTGTTTTGAGAAAAATAAGATTTTGAAAATTGAATTTATTATTTTGAAAAGACAAAAATAACTTAGAATTGAAAATCGGGTACAAATTCTAAAGGTTTTGGCCCAAAGTGGGCCAAATGGGCCAAAAACACTTAGCGGGTTAGACCGGGCCCAAGTCCAATATATAAATACCTTAACTAATGAGCATTCATCTCATTTTCACCAAGAAACAAGAAAGGGGACACATCTTTGAGAGAGAGGAGAGCAAAGGGTTTGGTCACTATTCATCCTCCACCTTCGGTGACCATAACTTGAGCTACAGAGTTCCGATTGACAAGCTGTTTGCGGTCACATGAAACTCTTGTCGAGCTCTTCGTTTCTAACTAGGCATTGTTGGTAAGAAATTGAAACTCAAGCTCCAGTTTCCACCCCTAATAATTCTACATTTTTAGGTTTGCATTTTGAGTAAGTTTTGTGATTTTGATTGTTTAGGTGATCTCTAGTAGCGGATAATTATTGGGTTTTATCCCTAATCTCGTTGGGTAAGGTAAGGTTTTACTAAACCCTTGTGTTAGTTGTTTTGTGAATCTTAGGTGTTGTTTTTGATATATGTATGATGTTAGATTGATTTTTGGAATTTGTTGGAGTGATGCTTGGTGGTTTTGAGCTTGGTGGCTTTGCTTGGTGTTTTGAGTTGCATGGGAATCGGCCAAGGTATAGTTTCGGTTTCCTTTATGTAATATGTAATGTTTCTGGACACTTAGACTAGTTGACTTTAAGATAGGATTGAATTAAGTAAATGGTGGATTGGATTATGTATGTGGCGTTTGAATTGTGATGAAGATTTTATGAGTTGTGTATGTTAGAGTTTGATTATGATATTGATGAAAAAATTGATGATTAGTGTTGTTGATGGGAATTAATAGATGTTGTAGTGGTGTTGTGTGGAAAGAATTGGAATAATAATGATGATGACTATATGATTTGATGATGAATGATGATAATTAGGTATATAGCTCGTATATGGAATAATGTTATTGTAATTGGGGTTATGGAATGAATTGAGGAATGGAGTTGATTTGGGTACTTTGGTAGTGATGTGTGTTTGATTGATAAGGTACATGAAGTATAGGATTGGGATTTTGGTGTGTTGGCTTTGGTTTGGTTTGATGTTTTGGAAAAAAAGAGAACCTTGTGAGTTTTGTAAACTCTTATTTTTATGAAATTTGTTGGATCATAACTTGAGTCCCAGACATTGAAATTTAACAATTTTTATCTTAAATTAAAGATGACTTCAAAATCTTTAAAATGATATAAAGTTGGAGGAAAACAAAGTTTTGTAGAGAAAGTTATGAGCGTTTGAAGTTTGGTATAAAAATTTGATTTCTGCAGCTTTAACATTTTTCTAAGTCTACTAAGGCTTGCGTACGCGAAACTTAACACGCGACGTGAGCATCCCATTCTGTTTTGGACACTTGCGTACGCGAGCAAGTGGTTGTGTATGCGATCACCCATTTTTTTTACTACATGCGTACGCGAGGCAATGGCTTGCGTACGCGAGACCCCTATTTTGTTGAAAATTCATTTTTCTTCATTTTCAAAGGTTCTCTAGCTTCCCATACATTCTTTAAATACCGTTTAAGAATACTATCTAGTGCTTAGGTCCTAATACTATTAAAGATGAGTTATAAACTTAAATAGATAAATTTCTACATGAGTTTAGAAGATGGAGACTTAGATTTCTGAAGTTGTGAGTAAGCGGGCGGAGTATTATATTGGTGATGACTCAGAGAACTTAAGAGGTGACGATAGTTGATAATAATTTGAGGAATTGGAAACCGGTGATGGTTATGATTAGTTGAAAACTTGGAAAAGAATGATGATATTATTGGATTATATGGGAGTGTGCGGAGCCTATATCTTCGGTGTGGGAAATTTTTCTGCT
Source organism: Arachis hypogaea (assembly GCF_003086295.3). Classification (NCBI taxonomy): domain Eukaryota; kingdom Viridiplantae; phylum Streptophyta; class Magnoliopsida; order Fabales; family Fabaceae; genus Arachis; species Arachis hypogaea. The sequence goes on from NC_092036.1 coordinate 78,940,921, forward strand.
GCATGGGTGTGCGCAGTCTATATCTCTGGCATGGCAGATTTTTCTACTGCAAGAGTGTGCCCAACACTTTATCTTTAGAATGATTTATGATGAGATAATTGCTGTTGTTTCTTTCCTTGCTGCATGAGTGTTGAGAGCCTATATCTCTAGCGTAGCAGACTCCCTGCTTCATGAGTGTGCGAAGCCTATATCTCCAGTGTGGCAGAATTCTCTGCTGCATGAGTGTGCAGAGCCTATATCTCTAGACGTGGAAGGAAGGCTACATCCAGGAGGATGTGTCGGGTTGGCATTTATGGACCGACAAGTGATATCACGAGCCAATAGGAAAGGCATTCATCATATGCATCTTCTACCTGTTTGTGTGCTTTGCTTAATTTCTGTTATGCCTAAATGAATCACATGTTTACTTGCTAATTGTTCTATTTGCATACATGTACTCTACTTATGCTTTACTTGTCTACATTACATGTGTTATCTACTGGGATTGAGGAGGCTCGGTAGGCGGTGGCGATGGGATCGCACGGAGGTTAGGTTGGTGAAGGCAGTAGGATACAGCGGTGTGATTAGTATTAGCTAGTGTTCATACCCCGGGTCGAGCTATTCGACCCGGGATGATTAGAGATAAAGCGATCGACCTCTTCAGGTCCGACTAGCCGACCTCTTCTCAAAGAGCTCGGCCAAATCGACAGGAGAGCCCAGTAAAGGGCCCAAACAGAGGAACACGACCCAAATCCTAGGGCAACCCAAGCCTATAGAGATAAAGGCGGTTCCATTGAAGATACGCTGACCTCAACTCAAAGATAAAGGTAAGATAAGATAACTAACTTATCTTATCCAAAAGGTCACATCTCACCATTATAAATACACTGGAGCACCCAGGTATAACTCATACTCTGATTCTACTCAATACATGCTTAATAACCTTGCTAACTTAAGCATCGGAGTCCCTTGCAGGTACCCCCCACCCTCCGGGGACGAAGGATCAGCACCATCACCAAGTTCAACAGGTTGGACACACCAACTCTGGCCGCTGTACACCTGCCGGACACTTCGGCTCCGACCAACACAGAAGATCTCGACCGAGATCGACCTACAGTTTCAGGTAACCCTCGGAACATTGGCGCCGTTGCCGGGGAACCTGGAAGTCATCCCATTAACATGGCGGATGACCATGACAACGACCACGATTCAGGTTTGGAAGACAGAACGCCGCATAAAAATGCGGACACAATACTCAAAGATACTCCGGAAACCAACGGAGACAAAAATTCATCAAATCTAGGAGTAATAGAAGCACTTCAAAATCGATTGGAGCAACTTGAGAAAGAATTCCAACATCAACGTGAAAAAGAAGAAGATCTACGCCGGGAGATAAGGCGGCGCCGAGAATTAGAAGATAAGCTTATAAAACTCGAAGCTGATCTCAAAACTAAAGCTACTCGACCATCCACAGAGGATAGCTCTCAGAAAGATCAAGATCCATTCACCAGAGAAATTATGAAGACCAAAATTCCAAAAGATTTCAAACTTCTGGATATGACTCTATATGATGGCACCTCGGACCCCAACCATCATCTCAGCAACTTCAGAAGTAGAATGTACCTCACTGATGCCTCAGATGCAGTTCGCTGCAAAGCCTTTCCAACAACTCTCACCAAGACAGCCACTAAATGGTTTGACAACCTACCTCCAAAATCCATCTTGAGTTTCGACGACCTGGCCAAAAAGTTCCTGGCCCGATTCTCCATACAAAAGGACAAAGCCAAACACGCACCTAGCCTACTAGGGATCAAGCAAGGAGATCGGGAGAGCCTTCGCAACTACATGGAAAGATTCAACAAAACATGCATGGGCATACAAAGTCTACCAACAGAAGCTGCCATTATGGGACTCATAAATGGCCTGCGAGAAGGACCATTTAGCCAATCTATATCAAAGAGATACCCAACATCCCTAGACGAAGTACAAGAACGGGCGCAGAAGTACATCAACATGGAGGAAAATTCTCGACTTGGCGAAGCCTCAAGGTTCGGTTCTGCCTACCGAGATAAAGAATCCAAGAAAAAGGAAGATCGCTCCGAAGAGAAAATCAAAAAATATCATAACTATACTCCTCTTAGGGTATCCTTGGTAGATGTTTACAAAGAAGTCTGCCATACGGAGAAAATCCCTCCAGCTCGGCCACTTAAAGGTAAAAGAGGAGGAGGAAATCGGAATGAATACTGTGAATATCACCGACTTCGAGGGCATTCCACCAACGATTGCTTCGACTTGAAAAATGTCATAGAAAAATTAGTAAGAGAAGGAAAGCTAGATCGGTTTTTGGCCAATCGGGACGACGAACCAAGAAAAAGAAGAAGGGATGAGGATGCCGGACGATCTGAACGATCACCTCGCACACCGGAAAGACACATTAACGTAATACACGGCGGATTTGCTGGGGGAGGAATCTCCAAATCATCCCGCAAGCGACACCTCAAAAAGGTGTACCATGTCGAAGGAAAGAAGGAAGCGCCAGACATCCCAGCAATCACGTTTACCAAGGAAGATGCATCCGGAATCATCTCGGGACACGACGACCCCATGGTCATTACGATCATACTAGCAAACACCAACGTTCATTGTACACTAATTGACCAGGGAAGCCTTGCCGACATCTTATTCAAAACTGCCTTCGACAAACTCGGCCTAGAAGAAAAAGAGCTAAGAGCATACCCGAACAGCCTGTTTGGACTAGGAGATACCCTAGTTCAACCGCTGGGATACGTATCGCTGCATACAACCTTCGGAAAGGGGAACCAATCCATAACACTCAAGATAGACTACATCGTGGTCGACGTAAGCTCAGCCTACAATGCCTTAATAGGTCGGACAACGTTAAATCAACTCGGCGCAATAGTTTCAACTCCACATCTATGTATGAAATTCCCAACTGCGGAAGGGATAGCTACAATAAAGGCAGATCAATAGATGGCACGTTGCTGTTATAACAAAAGTCTAAACCTCCAAGGTGAAGGAGGAGAGTTCCACACAATCGAGCTCGGTGGAGTTCAGAGGCAAGAAGAACTCCGACCACGGGCCGAAGGAGAAGTAGAAAGAGTCCAAATCGGAGACACCTCGGATAAAACAACTAATATTAGCACGATCCTGAAAGGAGACACAAAGGAATCACTAATACGGTTCCTACGAGATAATGTTGATCTCTTTGCATGGAAAGTTGCCGACATGCCAGGCATTGATCCCGAACTAATGAGCCACAAATTGGCAGTCTACCCGGGATCCCGGCCGGTACAACAAAGACGAAGAAAACTCGGACCAGAACAATCTCAAGCTGTAGAAGAACAAGTACAAGCGCTACTAGAGGCCAGGTTCATAAGGGAAGTTAAATACCAACTATGGCTAGCAAACGTCGTCTTGGTGAAAAAGTCAAATGGGAAGTGGCGAATGTGCACCGACTACACCGACCTCAACAAAGCCTGCCCAAAAGACCCTTACCTACTCCCAAGCATCGACGCTCTAGTAGATGCTTCATCAGGATATAAGTATCTCTCGTTCATGGACGCATATTCGGTGTACAACCAAATCCCCATGTATCCACCAGATCAAGAAAAAACCTCGTTCTTAACACCGAAAGCAAACTACTGTTACATCGTGATGCCTTTCGGTCTCAAGAACGCAGGAGCTACTTATCAAAGGCTAATGAATAAAGTTTTCTCAAATCACATCGGAAAAATCATGGAAGTTTATGTAGACGACATGTTGATAAAGACACAAAGCAAAGATACATTATTATCCGACCTGACTCAAGTGTTTTACACTATCAGGAAACACAACATGCACCTTTGCATAGAAGCAGGAAAATTCTTAGGCTTCATGCTCACACAAAGGAGAATTGAAGCAAATCCAGACAAATGTCAAGCCATACTCAACATGAAGAGCCCAACCTGTGTCAAAGAAGTACAACAACTCAACGGAAGGTTGGCCGCTCTATCCCGATTCTTAGCAGGAGCTGCGATAAGATCTCTTCCCTTCTATGCTACTTTAAGAAAGGGAAAACAGTTCGAATGGATGATAGAATATGAGCAAGCCTTCCGGGACTTCAAGGAGTTCTTAGGACGGCCACCTATCCTATCTCGGCCACGAGAAGGAGAACCGCTCATATTATATCTCGCAGTAGGGAGCCGGGCAATAGCCTTAGCACTAGTCAGAGAGGACGAACATGGGCAACAACCCGTCTACTTCATTAGCAAAGCGCTATAGGGATCCGAGCTGAACTACCAGAAAATAGAAAAGTTTGCCTACGCTCTGATCCTCACATCCCGGTGGCTTCGCCCATACTTCCAAGCGCATACCATTAAAGTTCGGACCAACTAACCCATAAAAGGGATATTGCAGAAAATAGATCTAGCAGGAAGAATCCTACAATGGGCAATCGAGTTGTCCGAGTTCGACCTCCAATACGAGGCGCGGACAGCCATCAAATCACAACACCTGGCTGACTTCATCGTAGAATTCACAGACATCCCTGAAATCCCCATAGAGTGGAACATATACGTGGACGGATCCTCGAATAAAACAGGAAGCGGTGCGGGTGTGATAATTGAAAGCAACCATGGAACTCAACTTGAGCTCTTCCTTAAATTCAGATTCCCGGCCTCAAACAACCAGGCAGAATACGAAGCACTATTAGCTGGTTTGAAGCTGGCTAGGGAGGTTGGAGCTCAGAAACTCAACATCTACAGTGACTCACAAGTCATCACCTCACAAATAACAGGAAGCTACCAAGTCAAAGATCCGACCATGAAAAAATATTTGGATAAAACCAAAGAATAGCTCGGACAACTCGGGGAATATAGGATCTACAACATACCCCGTGAGCAAAATGCCCGAGCTGACGCCCTTTCAAAATTAGCCAGCACCAAACCAGGAGGCAACAACAGAAGCCTCATCCAGGAGATACTACAGAACCCGTCAATAACGGAAGAAGAAAACGTCCTAGCCATAATAGGTCGGGATCAAGGATGGATGACCCCCATAATAAACTACCTCAAAACAGAAGCACTCCCTACAGATGAAAAGGAGGCAAAGAGGCTGAAAAGGGAGGCACAGTACTACACTATCATAAACAACACACTATACAAAAGAGGGATATCAACACCTTTACTAAAATGCGTACCGACTTCTAACACAAAGGAAGTCTTGGAGGAAGTGCACAGCGGCATTGTGGTAATCATCTCGGAGCGCAAGCTCTCACCAAAAAGGTACTCCGGGCGGGATTCTATTAGCCAACTCTACAAAAGGAGGCTACAGAATTTGTGAGGACATGCCCACCATGCCAGAAGCATGCCAACTTTCACATTGCCCCACCAGAAAAGCTCATCAGCATGACCTCACCCTGGCCATTTGCAAAATGGGGACTCGACCTTCTCGGACCCTTCCCACGGGGATCGGGGCAAGTAAAATTCCTCATAGTAGGAGTAGACTATTTCACAAAATGGATCGAGGCAGAACCCCTAGCCAATGCCACCGCTCAAAGAAGTCAAAAATTCCTATATAGGAACATTATTACGAGATTCGGGGTAGCATACTCCATCACCACGGATAACGGTACCCAATTTACAGATGCAGGCTTCAGAAAACTGGTGGCCGACTTGAACATAAAACACCAGTTCACCTCCGTCGAACATCCTCAAGCCAATGGACAAGCCGAAGCGGCCAACAAAGTCATATTGGCCGGACTAAAGCGGAGGCTACAAGAAGCAAAGGGAGCTTGGGCCGAGGAACTTCCACAAGTCCTATGGGCGTATCGAACAACCCCCCATTCTACTACAAACGAATCACCATTTCGACTAGCATACGGAGCGGAGGCAATGATTCCAATAGAAATCGAGGAAGGATCTCCCCGAGTAGTCCACTACAATGAACGAGCAAACTCCCAACTTCAGAGAGAAGAGCTCGACTTGTTACCCGAAATCCAAGAAAGAGCTCGGATCAGGGAAGAAGCTCTAAAGCGCCGAATGGCTTCCAGATATAATCATAAGGTAGTGCTGAGAAGTTTTACAGAGAATGATCTCATCCTAATCAGAAATGATATTGTAACAACTCGACCCGGAGAAGGGAAGCTGGCAACAAACTGGAAAGGACCCTACCGAGTCATTGAAGTACTGTGGAAGGGCTACTACAGACTGTCCGAGCTTGATGGACGAGAGCTTCCTCGATCATGGCACGCCTGCAACCTAAGAAGGTACTACAATTAGAAAAGGTAAAAGATCTCACTAAATGGATGCTCTCTTTTTCCTGAAAAGGTTTTTTAATGAGGCACCATGTCGAGACCTAGATCATACCCGACTTAAAGGGAGAAGAAAATTCCCACATGTATATATTTGCATTTTTTCTTTGAATGAAGTTTATTTAGATATTCTACAAGATTCCAAGACGTATTAATCTGAAGTATTCATCGTCCGATTATAAAGCAACAGGTCGGCAGAAAGTGAAAAACAAATTCACTGTGCGACCACGATAAAGACAATCATCCGATAAAGGTGAAAACGCGATTCACCCAAAGGACGATCTAAAGATGCCAACCATTTTCTACAAATCGGCAAAGATGAACACAGAATAATGTAAGAAGTTATCGAAAGCAATCCCAAAAAAGAACCTGACGAGGTCTTACGGATAGCTAATATAATAACTTAAAGACTGGCCGACATTCAGAAGTTGGACCAAGTCAACCCAAGTTATAAGTAAACCCTGGAAAGAGGTCTGGCCAACCCTATTAAAGAGGATTACTTTAACTTAGAAGGGCCTGATATAACCAAAGTCGGACTCCTACCACTAAAAAGTTATACAAGTAGTCCCTGAAAGAGATCTGACAAAGATCTAAGAAAGAGGACTACAAAAAATAACTTAGAGGAGACCGACATAATCAAAGTCGGACTCCTACCACTAAAAAGTTATACAAGTAGTCCCTGAAAGAGATCTGACAAAGATCCAAGAAAGAGGACTACAAAAAATAACTTAAAGGAGACCGACATAACCAAATCGGACTCCTAACACTAACAAGTTATAAGTAGTCCCTGAAAGAGATCTGACAAAGATCCAAGAAAGAGGACTACAAAAAATAACTTAGAGGAGACCGACATAACCAAATCGGACTCCTAACACTAACAAGTTATAAGTAGTCCCTGAAAGAGATCTGACAAAGATCCAAGAAAGAGGACTACAAAAAATAACTTAGAGGAGACCGACATAACCAAGTCGGACTCCTACCACTAACAAGTTATAAGTAATCCCTAAAAAAGGACCCGACAAAGGTCCAAAAAAGAGGATTACAAAAATAACTAAGAAGAGGACCAACATAAAGGAATTAGTCACAAATACAGAAACAAGTTGGACCTATACAATCACAGCCTCAAAGGATCTGAGATACCAACAATAAAACGAAAAGAATCCAAAGAGGTCAAGCTGCAAGATTTCAACATCAGTAGAAAAGGAAAATGCCAAGTCAAAAACTACTTCTTTTTCTACAGAGTTATAAAGGCCTTGAAAGGCCACCAAAACCTACTATCAAAAGATAGCAGGCTATTGTTTGTCTTTCAAAATAAAAAGTTGCTAGATAAAGCAACTATGAAATGTCAGCAATTAAATAAAAAGTTTTGAAAGCCCACAAGCCGGGCCAACTACAACTAGCAAAAGATCAACAAGCATCAGGAGCCTTCTTGGCATCATCAGGACAAGAAGAAGGAGGATGAGTCTGAATAGGCACGGCATCTATAGTTCCATCCTCCCGGTTCAGAACCTGGCAATCCAAATCAGGTGCAACCGGAGGAGCGGAAGAAGTCGACACTTTGGCAGAGGACACAGGAGGAGGATCAGCATCATCATCACCATCATCGTCAGGGACAATCTTGCTATCCCTGACAACATTGTCCAGGCTGAAAGGGGTAAGATCGGCCTCGGGAGCAATAACCCGAACTTGCTCCTTCAAGTTCTCGAAAGCAGCAGTCACGCTGCCAAGGAGATGACCTTGGAGCTCAGAATAATCTTCCCGGGCATTGTTCAATTCCTCCCTCAGGTGCATCACCTCCCGATAAGTCGTAATGTAACTCTCCTTATGCATCAAGGCTGTGTCCTCGGCCAACCTCAAAGAAGCCGCCAGTGAAAGGGAACTTGCCTTCTCATTCTCTAGATCCTTCTCCAACTTGGTCACCTTTAATTCAAGCTCCTCCTTCAGCCCCTTCATCCGATCTAACTCCTGCTTTGCCTCCTCCATAAATGCCTTGGTAGCATGGAGAGAAAGATTTTGAGCAGTCTGGTATATAGCAGCCGACATATATGCCATCCTTACATGATTTCGGGCCATAAACTCCAGATGATGGAGAATGGACACATCGTCCATGGAGATGGTACCATAGGGCCCGATTTGTTGATCTACAAACTCAATGGCATTGAAATCAGGGGCATTGAGGTCGAAGGGCTCAGCCGTCTTTTGCTTCTTACTTGGAGGGGCAGCAGATGGAGTAGGGAAAGGATCCACCAAGCGGACCCGAGGTGTTGGGATCACCTTCCTCACCCCGGGGAAACTCGGCACTAATGGCTTCTCGCGCACTTGGGAGGACCCCTCCCCAGCCACCTTGGCTGCAATATTCCTGGCAGCAGTCGCCTTCTGTGCCCTCTTAAAAGCTTTCATAGATTCGCTATTTTTCATTGCCTCTGCAAATGAAACAGAGAGTTAAACTACAAAGTCAGACAAGTTGGAAAGACAGCTACAAGCAACATAAACAGATAATAAAGGAAACACAAAATACCCAGTTCAGTTTGAAGAAGAGAAGGATTGGTTAGAAATTTCTTTGTATCAAGATGGGGAGGCTGACACCAGCGTTCTTCCAAAATAGTAACAAAGGCTCGCTCAGCCTCATCCAACATTTCCCAAGAATACCTGGAGACCCTCACGTCCTTTTGCCATTCCAAGGGAAAGGCAGGCTCATCATTTTCATCCAGAAAAAAGGGCCGAGCTCCTTCAACAGCTCGAACCTTGAAAAAGTAGTTTTTAAAATCACGGAATGACTAGTCAAACATGGAAAAGACTTTCTTCCCCTGGGTGGAACGAAAAGAGACCCAAGCTGCCTTCTTTTTCACCACTCCGGGCTTAGTCAAGACAAACAAGTAGAAAAAGAGAGATTGGAAAGCAGGAATACCAAAACCATTGCACAACAATTGGAAAATTTTTATGAAACCCCAGGAATTGGGGTGAAGCTGAGAGGGGGCAACATTACAAGACCATAACAGGTCGGTTTCAAATGGAGTAAAAGGAAGGGTAATACCCAGCTGACCAAAGAAAAAATCATAAGCATGAAAGAAAGGGCGACCATCAGCAACCCGAGTTGAAAAGTAGACTCTCTCGTCAGAAGAGGGAGGGACAAGTTCATAATTCTTCTCATCACCAGACTTACTACAAACACTATGAAACTGCCTAAGTTGAGCACAAAACTCAGAATCAACCAGCGAGACAAACAGGAGAACCATGGAGTCCACCCAATCGGCCATACCCGCAGGAACCTAGGAAGGCATCTCTACAACGTTATTTCGGGAAGACATGAGGTCAACTAAATCCTACAAAAAGAAGAGAAGAATGGATTACTTAAAAACACCCCAGACGAGAAGCAAAACATCTCAACAAACAGAAAGGGAAAACCCCAAGACTCAAGATAAGAAAGTCTGGGGGCATCCCTTGGAGGCAGTAAACTGGCAAGGTTTTCAATGCAAGGTTTTCAAGTAGTTTCTACAACCTACATCCCGGCACTCATCAAAAAATCCCGAAAGAAACAAAAGAAGCAAAAAACGCAAAAAGCATCGCTCTTACAGTTTATTAGTGAAAAAACACTACCGCTACAGTTTATCAGAAAGGACCAAGAAGAAAAATAGCAAAGGCGCAAACTTTTTGAAATAAAAAATCATCAGCAAAAGCACAGGTAGAAACGGCGGCAACATGCAAAAGAAAAAGATTCAAGCAAACAAAAGATTCGCACCGAAAAAGAGAAAAACCAGAGCATGCACGATAAAAACAGAAAGATCCAAACTTTCTTCAAAAGGAAGATCAAAAGGAAAACTCCATCGCAAAATCAAAAATAAACGAGGAAACACGAAATGGGACTAACCTGGAGAATAAAAGAAAACCTCGAAGAAAGCTGAAAAAGCAGAAGCAACAAAGCCACCCCCTCGAAGAGGAAGAATGCGAAGACAGAAGGAAAAAATGTGGAAACAGCCCTCTTCCGAAAACGCAGTAGCAGAACAGACGTCACAAAGAAGAAACTACAAGCTCTGGGCAAGAAGCAGAAAATGAGAGAGTAAAGGGAGGAGTTACGGAGAAGAAGTGAAGAAGAGAAACCGTTTTTTGATTAAGAGATTCAAAATAAAAGCCAAGAGAGAATGGGGCAATTAATGCCAACTAAATGCGGATGTTAAAACTGCTTGCGTTCCCAAAAAAGTGCTAATACAAAAGCGCGCGCTTTTAGAGGAAAACGTTCTACATTCAAAAAAGACTCTACAAAGAAAGGAATCGACAAAATGCTTGAGTTCGACTTCACTGAAGAAGGACCAAAGTCAAGGACTCGACCTCCAAAAGAAGAACCGAGCTCAAGCAGGGGCACTGTTCATACCCCGGGACGAGCTATCCGACCCGGGATGATTAGAGATAAAGCGATCGACCTCTTCAGATCCGACTAGCTGACCTCTTCTCAAAGAGCTTGGCCAAATCGACAGGAGAGCCCAGTAAAGGGCCCAAACAGAGGAACACGACCCAAATCCTAGGGCAACCCAAGCCTATAGAGATAAAGATGGTTCCATTGTAGATACGCTGACCTCAGCTCAAAGATAAAGATATCATAACATAACTAACTTATCTTATCCAAAAGGTCACATCTCACCATTATAAATACACTGGAGCACCCATGTATAACTCATACTCTGATTCTACTCAATACCTGCTTAATACCCTTGCTAACTTAAGCATCGGAGTCCCTTGCAGGTACCCCCCACTCTCCGGGGATGAAGGATCAGCACCATCACCAAGTTCAACAGGTCGGACACACCAGCTCTGGCCGCTGTACACCTGCCGGACACGTCGGCTCCGACCAACACAGAAGATCTCGACCGAGATCGACCTACTGTTTCAGGTAACCCTCAGAACAGCTAGAAATCCCCCTAAGTTTAGATAACCCTGTTATGGTGTTTTGTTTAAGTTAATTATTTGTTTTAAGCTTGAATATCGGTGTGAAGTTCTAGGATTGCCTTTAGCATCTCGGAACCTTACATCTTATATACTCGGCACTATTACCATACTGAGAACCTCCGATTCTCATACCATATATTGTTGTTGTTATTCAGATGTAGGTCGCAACTCACCACGGTGAGTTTACGAATATGGTGGCAGAGCGAAGGATGATCTCCCTTATGTTTTTTTTCACTTTATCTTTGTTGTAGTATTCTCTCACCTTTTGTATATTTAACTTTGTTGCCTTAGAGGCTTTATTTCTAAAAAAACATTGAGAGATAAGTTATTGCTATTTTAAAACTTCAAAACTCTATTGTATGCAGTTAACTAGCCAGCCTAAACTCCGCAGGCTATGACTAGTCATCTTTTTGTATATCATACTTATATATATCTTGTTTACTTTATTTATTACCTTGTGTATCCTAGAGCTATCTACAAGGTTATATATATATATATATATATATATATATATATATTATGCCTTGTTCTGTCTGTACCTACGAGTTTAGTTATCGTGTGTAAATGCTTCGCGTTTTGTAATTCCGCTTTATGCGACTTTGAGCTTTATTCCTTCATTGGGCTTCTAGTTATATAAATTTTTGGACATATATTATATATTATACACTTTAGAACTATCGTGACACTTTGTTATCCTTTGCTTTACAGCTAGAGGTAAGGCTTAGGGTAACAGAGTGTTACAACTGAAGCGACAATAATGGGTTTTGTCAATGGTTTAAAAGAAGGGCCATTCTCCCAGTCCATATCCAACCGACACCCCTCCCCCCTCAACGAAGTACAAGAAAGGGCAGAGAAATACATCAACATGGAAGAAAACTCCCGACTTAGGAAACCTCCCCCATAAACCAACTTGCCCTATCATCAAAGTCGGGACAAGGAAAGGGAACCCGAGAAAAAAGAAGAACAAAACGTAGAAAAACCTCGAAGGTACCACAACTACACCCTTCTTTAAGGGTTTCCCTGGTCGATGTCTACAGGGAGATATGCCATACAGAGAAGCTTCCACTTTCTTGTCTGATCAAGCACAAGAAAGATGGAAGTCGAACAGAATATTACGAGTACCACAAACTATACGGACATTTCACCAATGAATGCTACGATTTCAAAAACATCATTGAAAAGTTAGCCAGGGAAGGCCAACTTGATAGATACCTAGCAGACAGGTTAGACACCCCAAGTAAGAGAAGAAGGGATGAAGAAGGAGGACGGCCAGAACGCCCTCCTTTCACCCCTAAACGACATATGCATATGATCAATGGTAGATTCGTGGGAGGAGGGATATCAAAATCATCACAAAAAAGACACCTCAAGGAAGTATATCAAGTCGGACAGGACGATCGATCACCCGACCTACCCACCATCTCCTTCACTAAAGAAAATGCTCAGGGTATAGTACCCGGGTATGATGACCCAGTGGTAATAACTATGGTCCTGGGAAACGCTAACCTTTACTGAACTTTGGTAGATCAAGGCAGCTCGGCGGATATCCTGTTTAAACCCGCCTTTGATAAGCTCGGGTTAGAGGAAAATGATCTAAGGCGTACCCGGATAACCTCTTTAGATTGGGAGATATCTCGATTCGGCCTCTAGGATACATCTCATTGTACACCACCTTCGAAAAGGGAGCCATGTCAAGGATACTTACAGCCGTCGTTTCCACCCCGCATATTTGCATGCAGTTTCCCACAGTTGAAGGGGTAGCCACCATTAAAGGAGATCAAAGGCTAGCAAGAAAATGCTATAATGAGAGCCTTAGCTTGAAAGGCTGCTCAGAAGGCAAAGAAGTCAAAGTTAGGCGGAGCTCGAGTTCGAGAAGAACTACGACCCTAACTAGAAGGCAAAACAGAAGAAATTCAAATCGGAGACCACCTCGACAAGATGATGAGCATAATGGCAAACCTGGAGGAAAGTCTGAAAAAATAGCTCATTGTATTAATGAGGAAAAACTCGAACTTCTTTTCCTAGAAAGCCTCCGACATGCCCGGTATAGATCCCGACTTGATATGCCATAAGATTGCTGTATACCCAGGTTTCCGACCAGTTCAACAAAAGCGTAGAAAACTTGGACTAGAGCAAACACAATGATAAACCCCATTTTTAGGGTTTATCTTGTGTTGAATTCAGAGTATTTTGTCAACTTTTTTTCTATTTATTCAATGAAATAGCATGGTTTTGTGATTCTTCCTTAATTTGTGCTTGAGTATGAGAACATGCTTTTAGGCATTTAATTTGATGATTTTAATCCACCTTTCATTATACTAGATGCCTTGATGTGTTTGTTAAGTTAATTTAGATTGAAAAGGCTAAGGATGGATAAAAGGAGTGGAGAGGAAAGCATGCAAAGTGGAGAACACATGGAAACTCAAGGATTTGGGATGCATTCATTGACGCGCACGTGCAGTGCATTCATTGACGCGCACGCGCAACAGACGTGCACGCGTGGATTGTGGAGTCTAATGGCGATGTGTACACGTACATGACATGTACGCGTGGAAGCAAAATGCCAAAGCGACGCGCGTGACCTATGCGTATGCGTCGATGCTCGCACGTGGCTCACTTAAAGGCAAAACGCTGCGGGCGATTTTCGAAATTTCCAGGCCCAAATCCAACTCACTTCTGATGCTATTAAAACCAAGGATTGAAGGAGGGAGTTTTCATCTAATCTAGGAAGTAGTTTTAGAGGGAGTTTTTAGTTGATGCTTTAGTTAGTTTCTACTCTCTTCTCTTTAGAATTAGGATTAGGTTTAGGTTAATTTCTTCTTAGATCTTGGCTTCAATTCTTGTATTCATATACTTTCCCTTTCAATTCTTTGTTGTTACATCTTGTTCCTTTATTTTGTTTCTATACTTTGTTGTTGATACACTCTTGTTCCTTTTATTTTTTTTAATGCAATTTGAGGTAATTCATGTTAATTATGCTTTCCTTTATTGTTGTTGTTAAGTCATTGCAATTAGTAGTTGTTAGATTTTATTCTTGTTGTCAATTTACTATGCTTTCCTTTTATGCCTTCCAAGTGTTTGGTAAAATGCTTGGAAGGATTTTAGAGTAGAATTTTATGTTCTTGGCTTGGGATGGTAACTTAGAAATTCTTGAGTTACTAATGTCCAAGTGATTGATAGTTGGTAGCCATTGACTTTGGCTCTCATTAATTCAATTAGTGAATAGCTAGGACTTATGGACTTGGATTGATATAGCTCATTTAACTTTCCTTTACTAGTAGAGGATGACTTAATGGGATTGATCCTTGCAATTTTCATATTGTGGTTAGTGATAAGGATAGAGATCCTTGACCACCAAACCTTGCCAAGACCTTTTTATCATTTGATTTTCATTGCCAATTACTTTTCTTGTTCCTTATCCAAAACCCCAAAATATACATGCCCATAACCAATAACAAGAACACTACCTTGCAATTCTTTGAGAGACGACCCCAGGTTTAAATACTTCAGTTATTAGTTTTATTAGGGGTTTGTACTTGTGACAACCAAATGTTTGAATGAAGGAATTGTTTGTTGATTTAGAACTATGCTTGCAATGAGATTTCATTTATGAAATTCTTTACCATCAAATAATCCGTTCATCACACAAGTCGTAGAAGAACAAGTACAAGCTTTACTAGAAGCAGGATTCATAAGGGAGGTCAAATATCTGCTTTGGCTGGCCAACGTTGTGTTGGTTGAAAAGAAAAATGGAAAATGGAGAATATGCATCGATTATATAGACCTCAACGAAGCCTGTCCTAAGGACCCTTATCCACTCCCTAGCATTGACACTGTGGTCGAGTCCGCTTCAGGCTATAAATACTTGTCCTTTATGGATGCCTACTCGGGATACAATCAAATCCCGATATATAAGCCGGGCCAAGAGAAGACCTCCTTCATCACTCCAAA
The DNA here is from genome assembly GCF_003086295.3 of Arachis hypogaea. Taxonomy (NCBI): domain Eukaryota; kingdom Viridiplantae; phylum Streptophyta; class Magnoliopsida; order Fabales; family Fabaceae; genus Arachis; species Arachis hypogaea. The sequence continues at coordinate 78,956,102 of NC_092036.1, forward strand.
GGTAAACTATTACTACAAAGTGATGCCTTTTAGATTAAAGAATGCAGGAACTAGCTACCAAAGGCTGATGAATAAGGTGATTTTCCCTCACATAGGAAAACTCATGGAGGTATATGTGGATGATATGCTCGTTAAGACAAAAAATAACGGAACAATGTTGTCCGACCTTTCAGAAGTCTTCTCCACTATAAGGAAGCTTGAGATGAGACTAAATCCCTCAAAATGCACCATCGCAGTAGAAGCTGGGAAGTTCTTGGGGTTCATGCTGACTCAAAGAGGCATAGAAGCTAATCCCGACAAATGTCAGGCCATACTTAACATGAAGAGCCCGACCTGTATTAAAGAGGTCCAATAGTTTAATGGAAGGTTGGCCGCGCTATCCAGGTTCATGGCAGGGTCAGTTCTGAAATCCCTCTCACTCTACCCAATTTTGAGGAAAGGAAAGCAATTTGAGTGGACCGTAGAATTCGAACAAACTTTCCAAGGCTTCAAGGCATTCTTGGGGAAACCACTCGTACTTACCTGACCTGAGAAGGGAGAAGAGCTCGTACTACACTTGTTAGTGGGAAGTTGGGCTATAGCCTTGGCTCTAGTCCGAGAAGACAAAAGGGGGAAGCAACCTATCTAATTCATCAGCAAATCCATACGAAGGGCAGAGCTAAATTATCAGAAAATAGAGAAGTTTACTTATGCTCTTGTCCTTACATCTCAAAGGTTACGACCCTATTTCCATGCTCACACCATTAAAGTCAGTACTAATCAACCAATGAAAAATATTCTACAAAAGATGGACTTAGCTGGGAGGATCCTGCAATGGGTGGTCAAGCTATCAAATCACAATATCTCGCCGACTTCATCGTTGAATACACCGTAAGCCTTGGTAACCCTACTACACTGAGCTTGTACATAGATGGATCATCAAATAAATCTAGTAGTGGGGCTGGCCTAAGGTTCGAGTTCCCTACTTCTAATAATCAGGCAGAATATGAAGCTCTACTTGCTGGCTTGAAGTTGGCTAAAGAGGTGGAAATTTGGTAGTATTCCATGATTCGCAAGTAATAACTTCGCAAATTAATGGTATCTATCTAGCTAAAGACCCCACAATGAAGAAATACTTGGATGAAACACGATCACAACTGGTACACTTTCCTGAAAGTTAGATCTGACATATAACTCGTGAACATAATGCCCGAGCTGATGCACTATCAAAATTAGCCAGCACCAAGCCAGGGAGCAACAATAGAAGTCTCATCTAAGAGACCTTACAGACACCATCCATATCAAAGGAAGAAAAAGTACTGACTGTACATACTCAACATCTAGGGTGGATGACTCCCATCATCAACTATCTCAAATTTGACATGCTCTCCAAGGATGAAAAGGAGGCCAAAACTATACCCTAGTCCATAATATCCTATACAAAAGAGGGATCTCAACACCCTTCTTAAAATACATCCTGACCTCTAGAACAAAGAAAGTATTGGAGGACGTACATAGTGGCATATGTGGAAACCACCTAAGAGCTCGATCACTAGCTAAAAAAGTGATCTGAGCTGGCTTCTTTTGGCCGACTTTACAGAAAGAGGCTGCCGAGTTCATCAGAACGCGTCCACCTTGCCAAAAACATGCTAATTTACATGTAACACCTCCTAAGGAACTCATCAACGTCATCTCACCATGGCCATTTGTTAAATGGGGGTTGGATTTGCTTGTCTTCCAAGCCCTAGGCTAAGTAAAATACCTCATAGTAGGGGTTGACTACTTTACTAAGTGGATTGAGACAGAACCATTGACAACCATCACTGCTTAAAGAAGTCGAAAATTTTTATATAAAAACATAGTCACAAGGTTTAGAGTTCCCCATTCCATCACCACAGACAATAGAACACAATTTAACGATTCGACATTCAGAAACATAGTATCCAACTTGAAAATCAAGCACCAGTTCACCTCTGTAGAGCACTCTTAGGCCAATGGACAAGCTGAAGCTGCCAATAAAGTCATATTGGCCAAACTAAAGCGTTGATTGCAAGATGCGAAAGGAGCTTGGGCTGGCGAGCTTCGTCAAGTCTTGTGGGCTTATCGAACCACTCTACATATAGAATGGATGCAGTAATCCCTATAGAAATATATGAAGAATCACATAGAGTTCTATTTTGCGACGAAAGAGATAACACCCAAGCCCAAAGAGAAAAGCTTGACCTCCTACATGAAGTCCGAGAAAGAGTTCGGATTAGGGAGGAAGCTCTAAAGCAAAGGATGGCTCTAAGGTACAACAAGAAGGTGAACAAAAGGAGCTTCACTATCAACGACCTCGTCCTGATTCAGAACGACATTGGAACACAGAAGTCGGGTGAAGGGAAGCTAGCTGGTAACTGGAAAGGACCCTATAAGATAATAGAGGTTCTAGGTAAAGGTTCTTATAAGATGTTCGACCTATAGGGATGGGAGTGTTCATACCCTGGGTCGAGCTACATTATCCTGGCTGGACGACATCAAAGCAACCGACCTCTTGTAAAGTTTGATTGTCACCGACCTCCTCCTAAAGAAGTCGGCCAAATCACCATAGAGGCCCAAGTAGGCCCAAATAAAAGGATGCAGCCCACTCTAAAGGTGGCTGGCCTAAAAGATAAGGTGACTTCGCTCAAAGATAAGATAAGATAACTAACTTATCTCAAGAAAGGTCAGTCAACACTACTATAAATACACTGGAGCACCCAGGTATAAATCATACTCTGATTCTACAAAAAAAATTGCCTAAAGCATGTGCTAACTTAAGCATCAGAGTCTTTTGCAGGTACCACCACCCTCCGGTGACGAAGGATCAGTAGCATCTCCAAGTCGGACATAGCAGCACCGACCAGCACGAAAGATCTCGTCCGAGATCGACCATCAGTTTCAGGTAACCCTCGAAACATTGGCGCCGTTGCCAGGGAACCTGGAAGTCATTCCATGGACATGGCGGACAACCTTGACAACGATCACAGCTCTAGTTTGGAAGAAAGAACTCCGCTTAAAAACACGGATGCCACACCAAAGGATGTGCCTCAACACAAGGGAGACAAGCAGTCTCCGAACACAGAAATCTTAGATGCTCTCCGTGAACAGCGGGATCACCTCAAACAGCTCGAACAAGAGGCCGAACACCAGCGCGTGGCTGAAAGAGACATTCGAAGAGAAACAAGACGGTGTCGAGAGCTAGAGGACAAACTCCTAAAGCTTGAAGCCAACCTCAAAACCAAAATCACTCGATCCAATCATGAAGATAGGCCCCACAAGGAACAAGACCCGTTCACTAAAGTGATCATGAAAGCTAAAGTCCCAAAGGCCTTTAAAGCTCCTGACATGATCCCATACGATGGTACATCTGACCCAAGCCATCATCTCAGTAATTTCAGAAGTAGGATGTATCTCACGGACAGCTCGTACTCAATTCGATGCAAAGCTTTCCCGACTACCCTGACAAAAATAGCAATAAAGTTATTTGACAGTTTGTCTCCAAGATCAATCACGAGTTTTGACGACCTAGCCAAAAAGTTCCTCGCCAGGTTCTTCATCCAGAAGGATAAAGCCAAGCACGCTCCAAGCTTGCTGGGAATTAAACAAGGAGATCGGGAAAGCCTTTGCAGCTACATGGAAATATTCAACAAAGCATGCCTCGACATACAAAGTCTTCCAACAGAAGCGGCCATCATGGGGCTCATCAACGGCCTAAGGGAAGGACCCTTTAGCCATTCAATCTCCAAGAAGCATCCAACATCTCTAAACGAGGTTCAAGAAAGGGCGGAAAAATATATCAATATGCAGAAGAACTCCCGACGGGGAGATAGCTCAAAAACTGGATTCTTCTACCCACCTTGGGACAAGGAAAAAGAATTCAAAAAGAAAGAAGATCAACCCACAGAGAAACCTAGAAAATACCACAATTACACCCCTCTTCGGGTGTCCCTTGTGGTTGTCTACAAAGAAATATGCAACACGGAAAAGATCACACCTCCTCGTCCGATTAAACACAAAAGAGGAGGAAGTCAGACGGAGTATTGTGACTACCACCAAATCTACGGACACTCTACCAATGAATGCTACGACTTGAAGAACATCATAGAAAAGCTAGCCCGGGAGGGAAGATTAGATCGGTTCCTTGCTAATACAAGGGACGAACCAAAAAAGTGAAGGAACGAAGAGGGCGGACGAGCTGAGCGTCCCCCTCACACCCCTGAAAGACACATTCATATGATCAACAGGGGATTCGCAAGAGGAGGGATCTCCAAGTCATCTCGTAAAAGGCACCTTAAAGAGGTGTACCACGTCAGAGACTACGCTAAGTCACCTGACCTACCCACTATTACCTTCATTCAAGAAGATGCCACGGGCATAATCTCTGGACACGACGACTCGGTAGTCATTACAATTGTATTAGCTAATGCCAACCTCCACCGAATGTTGGTCGATCAAGGAAGCTCGGCGGATATACTGTTCAAATCTACCTTTGACAAGCTCGGACTACAAGAAAAGGAGCTTAGAGCATATCCAAATAGCCTATTTGGGCTTGGAGATGCCCCAATTCAGCCACTTAGGTACATCCCACTTCACACGACCTTTAGAAAGGAAGATTGATCTAAGACGCTAAGCATAGACTACATCGTAGTTGACGTAAGCTCAGCTTACAACGCCCTAATAGGTCAGACAATGCTAAACCAGCTCCCCGCAGTGGTCTCCACTCCACATCTTTGCATGAAGTTCCCAACCCTAGAAGGGATCGCCACCATCAAAGGGGACCAAAAATTTGCGCAACACTGTTACAACGAGAGTCTGAACCTCAATGGCAACCCCGGAGGAAAAGAAGCCAACACCATCGAACTTGGGGGAGTTCAAGCTCGTGAAGAACTTCGTCCACAACCTGAAGGTGAGACCAAAGAAGTCCAGGTCGGGGATGCCCAGGATAAAATAACAAATATAAGGACAACCTTAAAGGGAGACCTAAAGGAGCCACTCATACAGTTCCTAAAGGATAATGCTGATCTCTTTGCATGGAAGAACGTAGACATCCCCGCATAGATCCCGAGCTAACGTGCCATAAACTGGCAATATATCCTGGATCTCGACCAGTGCAATAGAAGCGTAGCAAGCTTGGCTCTGAAAGATCCCAAGCTGTAGAAGAGCAGGTACAAGCCTTACTCGAAGCAGGGTTCATAAGGGAGGTTAAATACCATTGTGGCTAGCCAACGTCGTCTTGGTAAAAAAGTCAAATGGAAAGTGGCGAATGTGTACCGATTACACCGACCTCAATAAAGCCTGCCCAAAAGATACCTACTCACTCCCAAATATAGACACTCTAGTGGATGCCTCTTCCATATACAAATACCTCTCCTTTATGGATGCTTATTCAGGATACAATCAAATCCCAATGTATCCGCTCGACCAAGAAAAGACATCATTCCTAACCCCAAGAGTGAATTACTGCTATATAGTCATGCCCTTTGGACTAAAAAATGCAGGAGCCACATACCAGAGATTAATGAATAAGGTTTTCACTAATCACATCGGAAAGTTAATAGAGGTTGTTGTAGAAGACATGCTGGTAAAAACACAAAGTGAGGAATCGTTATTATCCGACCTCACCAAAGTGTTCGACACTATAAGAAAGCATGGGATGCTACTTAACCCCGCAAAGTGCACCTTCACAGTAGAATCTGGCAAATTCTTGGGCTTCATGCTCACCAAGAGAGGAATTAGGCAAACCTAGATAAATGTCAGGCTATACTCAATATGAAAAGTCCGACCTGTGTCAAAGAGGTACAACAGCTCAACGGAAGACTAACAGCCCTATCAAGATTTCTAGCCGAATCAGCTATAAGATTTCTCCCTTTTTACGCAACACTAAAGAAGGAAAAAAGGTTTGAATGGACCTCAGAATGCGAACAAGCCTTTCAAGATTTTAAGAAATTTCTAGGGCAACTATCCATCCTTACCCGACCACGGGAAGGTGAAGAACTCGTATTATATCTCGCTGTAGGAAGTCGGGCAATAGCATCAGCACTAGTCAGAGAAGATGAAAGTGGGCAATAACCTATTTACTTCATCAGTAAGGCTATACAAGGGGCCGAACTAAACTATCAAAAGATAGAAAAGTTCACCTACGCCCTTATACTCACTTCTCGACGACTCTGCCCATACTTTCAAGCGCACACCATCAGAGTTTGGACCAACCAGCCCATAAAAGGCATCTTATAGAAAATAGACTTAGCTGGAAGAATCCTACAGTGGGTAGTCAAGTTATCCGAATTTGATCTTCAATATGAAGCTCGGACAGCCATCAGATTACAATATCTGGCCGACTTCATCGCCGAGTACACTGATACCCTGGGTACTCCCACAAAATAGAATCTCTACGTAGACGGCTCCTCAAACAAAACCGGGAGTGGCACAGGTGTAATTATAGAAAGTGATCAGGAAACCCAAACCGAGCTCTCGTTAAAGTTTGAATTCCCTGCCTCAAATAATTAAGATGAATATGAGGCACCACTGGTTGGTTTAAGGCTGGCTAGTGAGGTAGGAGTTCACAAGCTTACCGTCTTTAGTGATTCACAAGTAGTCACCTCACAAATAGAAGGGAGCTACCAAGCTAAGGATCTCACAATGAAAAAATACCTGGACAAAACCAGAAAACAGCTCAGACAGTTCGAGGGATATGAGGTCTGATATATACCTCGGGAACAGAATGCCCGAGCTGATACACTTTCAAAACTAGCCAGCACCAAACCAGGGGGTAATAATAGAAGCCTCATCTAAGAAACACTGCAAAGTCCATAAATCTCGAAAAAAGAAAAATTCCTAACCATATCAAGTCAGGATCAAGGATGGTTGACTCCCATTATCAACTACCTCAAGTCTGAAACACTCCCCATAGCTAAAAAGGAGGCAAAAAGGTAGTACGAGAAGCACAGTACTACACCATAGTGGGCAACATCCTATATAGGAGAGGGATTTCAACACCCCTTCTAAAATGTGTACCGACCTCCGATACAAGGGAAGTCCTGGAAGAGGTACATAGTGGTATGTGTGGCAACCACCTAGGGGCTTGAGCGCTTTCCAAAAAAGTACTCCGAGTTGGTTTCTACTTGCCGACCTTACAAAAGGAGGCAACAGAGTTCATCAAGAAATGCCCACCATGCCAGAAGCACGCCAATTTCTATATAGCTCCACCTGAGGAGCTCATCTGTGTTACATCACCCTGGCCATTTGCAAAGTGGGGGCTCGACCTCCTCGAACCCTTCCCCTAAGGATTAGGGCAAGTCAAGTTTCTCATTGTAGGCATAGACTACTTCACAAAGTGGATTAAGGCAGAGTCATTAGCTACTTGATAAACCCCATTTTTAGGGTTTATCTTGTATTGAATTTAGAGTGTTTTGATAACCTTTTCTCACATTTAGCCTATGAATTAGCATGGTTTTGTTATCTCTCCTATATTTATGCTTAAGTGTAAAAACATGCTTTTTAAGTCTGATTTTGATGAATTCTAATTTTTTCCTTGATTCCATAAGATGCCTTGATGCGTTTGCTAGTAATTCCAGGATTGAAATAGGCTAAGCATGGATCAAAGGAGCAAGGAAGGAAGCATGCAAATGGAGAGAAGCACAAAAGACAAAAGAATTGATCTCGGCCAAGCACGCGCACGCGCACAAGGCGCCCGCGCGCATATTGCAGAATCGACCAGGGACGCGCACGCGTACTGTGCGCGCACGCGTCGATGACCGCACATGACTTCATTAAAGCAATATGTGCCTGGCGATTTGAGAGGGTTTCTGAACCCATTTTTGGCGCCAATTGCTGATAGGAAAGAATAAAAGAATCAAGGATTGAAGGGGGAGGCAATTATTGAATCTTGGAATCATATAGCATAATTAGGATTAGTTTAGAGTTAGTTTTAGAGAGAGAAGCTCTCACTTCTCTCTAGAATTAGGATTAGGTTTAGGTTAATCTCTCTTCTTAGATCTAGGTTTAATTCATGCTTTGATTCACTTTTCCTTTACCAATTCTTAATCTTCTCCTCTTCCTCTTTCTAGTTATGTGCTTTAATAGTTGTAATCCTTCATTTTGTTTTGGATAGATTGTTGTTCCTTTGTTTCTTTCAATAATGCAATTTGAGGTAATTCATGATAATTGTGATTTCCTTGATTGTTGTTGTTAATTCCTTTCAATAATTGTTGTTAGATTCTATTCTTGTTGTTGATTTACGATGTTTTTCCTTTTATGCCTTCCAAGTGTTTGATGAAATGCTTGGTTGGATTTTAGTGTAGGTTTTGTTCCTCTTGGCCTAGGTAGAGTAATTAGTGACTCTTGAGTTATCTAATTCCTTTGTTGATTGATAATTAGAAGTTGCTAATTGATTTGAATGTCTCTAAAGCTAGTCTTTCCTTTAGGAGTTGATTAGGACTTGAGGAATCAAATTGATTCGTCCACTTGACTTTCCTCCCTGGTTAGAGGTTAACTAAGTGGTAGCAATGAACGATTCTCATCAAAATTAAGGGGGATAACTAGGATATGATTTCTAATTCTCATATCTTTCCAAGAGCCTTTTATAGTTGTTAGTTTATTTTCATTGCCATTTACTTTTCATGCTTCTTATCCAAAACCCCAAAATAACTCACAACCAATAACAAGACACTTTATTACAATTCCTAGGGAGAACGACCCAAGGTTTGAATACTTCGGTTTATAAATTTTAGGGGTTTGTACTAGTGACAAACAACTTTTTGTATGAAAGGATTATTGTTTGGTTTAGAAACTATACTTTACAACGAGATTTCATTAGTGAAATTCTAAACCGTCAAAAATCTAATCATCAAAATGGCGCCGTTGCCGGGGATTTGCAATGGTGTTGTGTTATTGGTTATTGTACATATGTGAATATTGTGAATAGGTTTATCTTTTGTTTGTTTCTTAATTTTTGTTAGTTTTATTTTATTCCCTCACTATGAATTCTCACTTCGGTTATGAGTTTGGTTCTAATTGTGTTGTAGGAAATGTGGACTTTAATGGCAACATGTACCAAGGATGGAACCAACAAAGATAGGAGGAGCCTCAAGGAATTGATCATTCCTATTGGCAAAAACCTCCGGATACTGATAGGTATAATTTCCATCCTAATGCATGTCAATTTAACGGCTATGATGACTCTTTTTGTGACACTCAACAACCACCATCATATGCCTATTAATCTCACCCTCAACATGAAACTCAACCATTCTCACAAGCCTTTCATTACCAAATGCCGCCCTATGATCCATATCCATCATATGACCAAACCCCCATACCATACTCTTATGACAATTATGAGCAAGAACCCTTAGAACCACCACAACCCTATCAAGATTACTACCAAGAACCACCTCAATGCACACCACCTCCACAATTTTATCAAGAGGAACCACCTTCCTATTATGAACCCTCTCTCCAAAATAATGAACCCTCTTACTCACCCCAAACCCCAATAGACGATCCTCTCACTTTGTTACTTCAAGGACAAGAAGCCATGAAGCGGGATACACTTGAGTTTGTGACCAATTTGACCAAGGTGGTGCATACTTTAGCCCACCAATGTTTGAATACTCAAGGTACTTCCATGACCACATGTGAAAGGTCAAAAGAAGAGCAAAGCATGAAGGAAAAATTGGAAAATTCGGTGGAGAAGGAGGAGTCAAATTTTGTGTTGGAACAATTGGAGGAGCCTATGATCATTGAAGAAAAGGAAGAAGTGGTTGAAGATTTAGGAGACGTTGAAAGTCCATGGGAATGTAGCATAATGGAGCACTCTCCCGAGAAGCTTGATATTGATGTTGAGGAGGGTGCGCAACATCCAAAGCATATCATCGTTGAAGACTTAGAAGAGGTTTATCAAGAAATGAATTCAATCATGGATGAATTTCTTTCTACAATGGAATCCTCTTTCATTGGACGTGAAGCTGAAACTATAAAAGAGTGTGCACAACCTCCCAAGGAAAACGAAAATGGCATGGTGTATATTGAAATTGAAGAATATGAAGAGGTTGATCAAGAGATGAACTCATTCATCAATGAATTCCTATCCAAAGTTGAATCACCTCCCATTAAACAAGATGAAGTTCTTGAAGACAACACCAAGCCACGTAACAAAGGGGATGAGGTTGAAATTGAAGAAGCTTGTGAAGAGGTGGAAACAACCAAAGTAGAGCCTAAAGAGGTAGACCTTGCATTGTCTAAGTGTGGGGAAGTCTCCCTTCCCAAGTCACCATCCAACACAACATTCAAATGGGTAAAATTTCTATCCCTAAGCTTTACTTTCTCACTTGAATATGGTTTAATTGAAAATGATGGTCAACTTAGAGCTCTTTGTGGAATTAAAAGTATAAGAGCGTTGTGTGGTGGTTGCAAGTTAGGAATTAGGCTCATCAAGGTAAAAGCTTCAAGGTATAGGGATGATGATTGGAAGAATGCCACTTTACAAGGGTATCGACGGAAGGCTTGGTATGCTAATGAGAATTCTATATGCCATCCACCCGGAAAGAAAAAGTATGAAGATCAAATTGAAGACGGGTGTGAAGATAAGATATGGGATCCTGGTTTGCTATGTGAAGATCAACTATGGGGACTCATATCTTGGGTAGAACTTTGCCCAAGCTTGTTGAAAATGGTTGGAAATTCTGTCAACCGATTGAGGAGCAAAGATCCTTGGAGATTCAAGGATGAGTACAAACATAAGCCACCATGACAATAAGCACCTCAACATGTCCAACTTAAGGACTTAAACTAAAAGTGCTAGGTAGGAGACACCCCACCATGGTAAACTCTTTCCACTTTCTTTTAAATTTGCTCAATAAGTGATTTGAGTTACCATTGTAGGTAGATGTTTCACATAAATTTGTTTGTACAACTTAATTGTTAGCTTAGTCACATGTATGTTGTGTTTAGTAGTAGATGCATAATATCAAATTGCACTTTTTGTGAATTGTATGATAGTTGATTGAATAAAGAGTTGTGAACAGTATGGAGAGTACTTGAGCATAATTTTTCTGGAAAAAAAAAGAGGGGGTGGACGCGCGCGCACAATGTACGCGCACGCGTCCCTGTGTGGATGCATCATCACCCACGTACCCGAGAGTTGGGCCTCGCTTGGGCAAACATTATGCCCTGAGCCAAACCTGACCCACGCTGACGCGCACTACGTGCGTGCGCGCCAATCATGAGAACAAGAACCTGTACGCGGACGCGCACAAGCCGCGCCCGCACCGATTTGCTGCTGCAACTTTTTAAGCCAAGCCCCAGAGAGTTGAGCCGGATCTGGGCCAACATTAAGCCCCCAGCCCAACTCGATCTGCGCGGACGCGCACTTGCCGCGTGCGCGCCCATATGCCCAAGAAGGAACAGACGCGAGCGCACGCCTTGCGCTAGCGCGCCTTCTCCCAGATTACAAACACGCGCGCGTCCCTTACATGCTACTGCCACTCTAGGCTTCTGACCCGAGAGTTGGGCGTGCGTCAAGCAAGCCTCAGGCCCAACCCCATGTACGCGTGTGCGCCTTGTACGTGCACGCGCCCTTGCATTATCTGCCAACCCACGCTAGAGCGCACTGTACGCTCACGCGTGGATTTCCATTTTCCTCAAAGTACGCGGACGCGCCAGGTGCGCGCTCGCGCCGATTCAAAAAACGAGATAACCCTAGCACGCGACGAGCGCTGCGCAGTCGCGCACTTCTCTTCTTCTTCCCCCCATCATCTTCTTCCTCTCTCCACCTCCGTTCAGCAACCTCCGCCGTCGCCACCACCCACGGTCGCCGTAACCCACTCATTATCTCTCTTTCGACCATTCACCTCGCCCTCTCTCTCCTTCACTCACTCTCTCCTCCTCCCTTCGATCAAACACCCAACCACCGAAGCCACCATCTCCGTCGCCACTCCATCATCACCGCCGGCGACTCTCTCTTCCTCCATCTCACACTCGCCTATCATTCTCCTTCTATCACCACTGCCAGCCTCTTTTGCTCAATCTCTCATTCTTCCGCACAACACCAACAAACGGCCAAACCACCGCAGCCGGCCATCCTCACCGCCACCATCCACGGCGGCGCAACCCCTGCTTCTGCTGCCCCTGCCCCTATCCTAGTCCCCCTTCCCATTCTCAGTTCTTCCCAGCTCCCAGGTTCCTGCTCAATTTCTGTTTTTTCTGTTTTTCTTTTTAATTGTTCATTTCTGTTAGTTACTGTATTTGTCTGTTAGTTAGTTTGAATTCAAATGTTGTACGTTAGGTTAGATAGAAATAATTGCTGTTAGGTAGCTAGGACTGGATAGAGGATTCTAGGTCTGATAAGTGCTCCGTATGTGCATATTTGCTGTTTGTTTCCTTGGGTGTGTATGCTGCTTTTTGGGTTGCTATTTTGTGCAAATTGTGTTGCCTGCATGCTATACCACTGCTGCTGTACTTGATTGATGTTGTGATCATGCTATTTGTGCTATTTTGCTATCCGGGAATGCCCAATTTTAAGCTGGAATGCTGCCCAATTTTCAAGAAAATTAGTTTTATTTTGGTCTTTCTTTCAATTTTGGGCCAATTTTCGTTTCCTTTCAACTTCCCGGATTTGCACCTATCATGTGAACATGAACCAGAACTTCTCTTTTAATTGAGCCTATATATCATTATATCACTAATCCTCTTTTCTAACTCACTAATTTCCTTAACCATTTAACTTCTACTCACCTTTCACCCTCTTTAACCATTCTTTTTAAGGTATGATGATTTTATGCTTAATGAGTAAGCGTTGCTGATTTTAATGAAGATTGCTTTCTTGGTTTACTCGTTCACTTATGCTTACTTGTTTACCAATTCTTTTCAAGTTCATTTCCACATCATGATTGTTATTAGCCAATTGTATCCTAAACATGCCTCCCTTGTTACATGCTAAGTGTTTTATTGCTTCTATTCTATCATATTTTTTCAGGATGTCAGATAAAGGAAAAGCCATAGCCACTGCCTCCAAGAAAAGAAAACACTCTACACCCTCTATTCCCTCCGCCTACAAGAATTATGCTAAGATTCCTCTAAATGACGAAGAAAAGGAAAATCAGTAGTTACCTTCTACCGACCCGACTAAGTTCCCCAATCTTTACTGTGAGCTTCGACTTTCCAAATATCGAACAACGAAGCTGAATACTGAGAAGAAATTGCTCCTACCCAATGATGTGAGACGATCGATTACTAGTCGCATTCTAGAGTTGGGTTTGGATTTTGTTGACAGAGATTTGGGGGATATTAACATCTCTTGGGTGAAGGAATTTTACTGCAACTTCTTCCGTCCCACTTTGGATTCGGTTCTGGTGAGGGGTAGAGAGATCATGATTACTGAGACTGCCATTGGGGAGGCGTTGCAGTGCTGACATATTCCTGATGGCACTTGCGCCCATCACCAGGCCGAGTTGGCCATACACAGCATGACTTTTGATTATGAGGCACTTAGGAGCGTCATTGGTTTACCGGATGCTACATGGGTTATGGATGCAAACAATACCAAGCCTAAGGGGATGCTATTTGCTCACTTGACTAGAGAGGCCAAGAATTGGCAGATGATCTTTGCCCACTATGTCTTGCCTACCACTCACTTCTCTAAGATCCCTATGGAGATGCTTCTGCTGATTGGGTGTGTTATGGAGGGGAAGGATGTCTCTTTTCCTCGGCTTATCCGACAGTGTATGTGGCGGGCGCATATTCGTGGCCTACTTCCATTTCCTACTTTGGTCACGAGTATGGCGTCCCTAGCTGAGGTACCCTGGCTAGACGATGATGTGATACCCCCACCCCCTGATGCAGATGACAGGGAGGTTACTATTCCTTGGGGTGGTTGGGTGCACGAGAAGCCCCCAGCTAGACGCCGTTCTCGAGCTAGAGTAGTCATGGGGGCACCTTCACCATCAGCCCCTACAGCATCCCCATTCCCTTATTAACCCATTTTCCCACAATTTCCCCACACTTAGTTGATGCACAATCTCTATCTTAAGCTAACCAAAGATTCAATTTGGGGTAATTAATTATTTTTCTGCTTAAGGCTAATGATGTGGTTATAGGACAAAAAAGGATTAAAAAGCTCAAGGTGGCTAACAAGGGTGACATAAAAGGGTGGGCTTATTTGGGATAAGTGAGTTAATAATCAAATATGGTCTCAATCATATGCAAGCATGTAAATACACTAAATAATGGACATATAGACTGAAACAAAGTAAAGATTGCAATCATAGAGAAGAAAATACACAAGAATAAAATATTATGGTTAAATAATGTAACCATGCAATTAAGCTCAAATCTCACATGTTGTGTGTTCTAGCTTTTAACTATGTTCCAAATACAACATCCAAACAAATTTAACACAAAATTTTTTATTTAAATTAGTGAAATTTTTTTCAAAAATAGGGTCTTAAAAAGAAACTCATTACTTTAAACAAGTAGTAGCTAAATGCATAAAATCAAACAAACATGCAATGCAACATGCAAATGCAACAATGTACTAAATAAAATAAAAAATTCGTGTTGAGAAGAAAGTAACTAACCCATGGAGATTGGTATTGACCTCCCCACACTTAAAGATAGCACCGTCCTCGGTGCATGCTAAGATGTACAAGTAGATGGGTGGCTCCAACTGATGATTTTCTCCAAAGATTGTGCAGAGGGACTTGTTTGTTACCCCATATAGAAGCTTCTCCTTTCCCTTCCTCGGTGGCCATCCTGAAAGAAGAGGAAAAGAAGAAAAGTAACCCAGAAACAAAGATAGAAAATAACTAAAATATGGGTGTTAATGCCAAATAATAAGGGTCTCAATTACATGGTAGTTACAACATGCAAGTGAGAAAACAGTAGAAGCACATGGCAAAGCAAGAGTGCGAAAATTTGCAACAACGGGGGAAGAGTGTGGGCAATGAAAGACAGTGTAAATTCATAGCAATGCAAATGGAATGCAAGTATCATAAAAGGTTAGCATTGACTTATGAATAATAATATCCAATCAGAATAAAACAAGTCATGAAGCACCAAAAAATACCAGAAAAGATACAACAGTTGAAAAAGAAAATTTAACACCAATCGAAAAATAATAAATTTAGAAAAGAAAATAAAAATATGCACGAAATTAAAATGCAATGAATGAAAGTATGCAAATTAAGGAAAATAGAAGGAAAGTGAAGAAGGATGAAAAGTTAAAGAGAGGAAGTAAGACAGAAAGAAGAAAGAGGAAAAGATAGAAGAAATTAGGATTAGAAAAGAAAAGATAAGATAAGTGGCGCTGATCCGGATAAGCTGTGCGGCGCAGGTGACGCGGACGTGTGGGTCACGCGTTCGCATGGTATCCAAAATCTTCAAGTGACGCGGATGCGTCAGTCACACGGACGCGGCAGTCACGCGGACGCGTGACTTGATTTGCACTAGTGGCGCGAGAGCAGCCGCGCGCTCGCACAACTCTCTGTCTCAAATGCCTATTTGCCAAAATTTAGGGTGACGCGTGCGATGGCCGTACCTCCAAATTGACGCGGACGCGTGAGGTACGAATTCGCGTGATGGGGCTTTGTGCTTCTAGCACCATTCCAGCCCCACTCCATCCTAACTCTCTGCCATGCACCCCTTTACGTCAATTTCGCGGGGTCATGCGTGCGCGTGGGTGACGCGCACGCGTGGAGGGCTGGATTTGCAACGGACGCGGACGCGTCAGTGACGCATTCGCGTGCATGTGTTGGCGCCAAAGGCACGCTTCTAGCCACGCTCCCGCGCGATTTTCTGTTCAAATCCCCTTTTTCGCTAATTCTCCTTTGATACGGACGCGTCAGCGACGCGGTCGCGTGCTTCACCTTTTTTTTATGCAGAATGCAAAAATGAAGAATGCAGATGACTATGCAGAAATTATGAATGAACACGAATAGAAATAAAATAAAATAAAACTAAGAACAAAAAGGAAATAATATACCATGGTGGGTTGTCTCCCACCTAACACTTTTAGTTAAAGTCCTTAAGTTGGACATTTTGTGAGTCCCTTGTCATGGTGGCTTGTGCTTGTACTGATCCTTGAATCCCCACCAATGTTTGTAATTCCAATGGCCTCCGGGATCCCAAACTAGGCGCACACAGCCATCAAGCAATCTAAAGTAAGTGACAAGGCCCCGAGAGTGTTGATTGCTAGAATGAATTCCGGGGTCCCAAACCTTGCTTTTGCACCCTTCTTCTTGTTGATTATCATGATTCCATCCGGGTGGCACGCAATTGAAATTCTCACTAAGGCATCAAAACAGCTTCCTAGACCCATTCAATTGAGCTTTACACCAAACCTTCCATTTCAACTTGGAGTATACAACCATGTTGAACCTTGCTTGACAACTCCAACCACTAACCATTTTCCTCTTGCTCTTAATGTCACAAAGAGCTCTAAGTTGACTGATAAACCACTATTTCATGGTTTATTTTGTGCTCAATTGAGTGGATTTTATCAACTCTTTACCCACTTATTCATACTATTTGCATGTTTTACATTTGCCTTCCTAATTATGTGCTTTGATTGAAAACATGCTTCTTTGATCTTATATTTGCTTATTATTAATCCTCTCTTATTACCATTAGATATCTTGATATGTGTGTTAAGTGTTTTCAGAGATTATAAGGCAGGAATGGCTCAGAGGATGGAAAGGAAGCATGCAAAAATGGAAGGAATACAATAAGTTGGAGAAATTGCTAAGCTGTCTAGCCTGACCTCTTCACACTCAAACAGCTATAACTTTAGCTACAGAGGTCTAAACGACGCGGTTCCAGTTGCGTTGGAAAGATAACATCCGGGGCTTCGATTTGATATATAATTTGCCATAGCTGCCCCGACGCCAGGCGACACGAACGCGTGAGTCACACGGACGCGTGACCTGGCAGGAACGCAACCCGCACGGCCGTGTGAGCCATGCGGCCGCGTCAATTGAGTGGATTTTATCAACTCTTTACCCACTTATTCATACTATTCGCATGTTTTACATTTGCCTTCCTAACTATGTGCTTTGATTGAAAACATGCTTCTTTGATCTTATATTTGCTTATTATTAATCCTCTCTTATTACCATTAGGTGCCTTGATATGTGTGTTAAGTGTTTTCAGAGATTATAAGGCAGGAATGGCTTAGAGGATGGAAAGGAAGCATGCAAAAATGGAAGGAATACAATAAGTTGGAGAAATTGCTAAGCTGTCCAGCCTGACCTCTTTGCACTCAAACAGCTATAACTTTAGCTACGGAGGTCTAAACGACGCGGTTCCAGCTGCGTTGGAAAGCTAACGTCCGGGGCTTTGATTTGATATATAATTTGCCATAGCTGCCCCGACGCCAGGCGACGCGAACGCGTGAGTCACACGGACGCGTGACCTGGCAGGAACGCAACCCGCGCGGCCGCGTGAGCCATGCGGCCGCGTCACTTTTCCGCGACCTGTACGGACCAGAAAGCGCTGGAAGTGATTTCTGGACTGTTTCTGACCCAGGTTTCAGCCCAGAGGACACAGATTAGAGGCTATAAAGTGGGGGAATGCATCCACTCATAATCATGCTTTCATAATTCACTTTCCATGATTTAGATTAGTTTTGAGAGGGGTTCTCTCCTCTCTCTCTTAGGATTTAGGATTTTTCTTAGTTTTAGGAGTGACTCTCAATCCCCGGTTCTTTATTTTTATTTATTTTTCCAATTAAATTTATGAACTCTTTCATGTTATGATTTTCTTTGAATTAATATTATTTGAGATATTTCAGTTATTATTGCTTTCTTTTAATTACATGATTATTGCTTCCCATCTGAAGGCATTTTTATTTGAGCAGTTTCAATTTTCTTTCCTTTTGGCTTTGGTTAAATAATTGGTGACTCTAGAGTTATCAAACTCATTGTTGATTGAAAATTGGAATTCATCCACTTAACTTACCTTCATAGTTAGAGGTTAACAAAGTGGGAGAAAAATCCAATTCTCATCACAATTGATAAGGATAACTAGGAAAGGACCTCCAGTTCTTATACCTTGCCAAAGGTTTATTTTACAGCTATTATTATTTTATTTTACTTGTCATATAATATATTCACACCTTTCTTCCAAAACCCCAATTTTACCTTTTTCATAGCCAATAATAAGAACATACCTCCCCGCAATTCCTTGAGAAGACGACCCGAGGTTTGAATACTTTGGTTATCAATTTTAAAGGGGTTTGTTACTTGTGACAACCAAAACGTTTGTACGAAGGGATTTTTGTCGGTTTAGAGACTATATCTACAACGCGACTGTTTTTATGAAATTCTTTACTGGCAAAAATCTTAACGTCAAAATGGCGCCGTTGCCGGGGAATTGCAAACGTGTGCCTTATTATTGGTTATTGTAAATATTTTTCAAAAATTTTTTTTTTCAGATTTCTATTTTAAATTTTTTTATCTTATCTTATCTTTTTCAAAAACCATATCTTTTTCAAAAATATTTTCATGTCTTTTTTTTTTCAAAAATTATATCTTTTTCAAAATATTTTCTTTTTATTAATTTTTGTTTTTATTTTCTCTTACTACCATGAACTCTCACCCCTTTGGCTATGAGTCTGGTTACAATTATGTTGCAGGAAGAAGATATTATAATGACAATATGCACTATGGTTGGAACAATCAAAGATGGGAGGAGCCACAAGGATTTGATCAACCCTCATGGCAACAACCACCTCCAATGGACTATCAACAACCATTCTGTGATGCATATCAAGATGATGGCTATGGTGAGCGCTCTTTTGATTATCAACAACCGCCACCATATGCCTATGAACCCCCTCCTCAACATAACTTTGGACCACCATACTCACAAGCTCCTTTTCGCCATTCACCTCCATATGACCCTAACCCTCAACCACCATACCAACCACCTTATGAGTCATATGAACCATATATAGAACCACCCCAATTCCAACCTAATTACTCACAAGAACCACTACTTCAATATTCACCATCACCATATCCATCAATCCAAGAGCATTATGATCCTACTTATGAAAACCGAGTGCATCAAGAGGCAAAGGATCGTCTCAAGGAAATAATGGATCGATTTCAGGCAACCACTCAACAACTGGGGCAAGTATTAATTCAATGGGCTTCTAGACGCTTAAATACACAAGGATCAGCCACAGCCCCATGTGGACAGTCTAGTGAAGAACATAGCATAAAGGAGATACCAGAAACTCCAGTGGACAAGACAGAGCATGAATTCGTACTAGAACAAGTAGAAGAAGCTGTCATTGTTCAAGAAGAAGAGTTGGTTGAAGATCTAGGAGATGCAGAACCTCCATGGGAAAGTCCAGTCATAGAACCCCCTTCCAAGACATTTGAAATTGATGCTGAGGAGGGTGTACAACCTCCAAGGCATATCACAGTTGAAGACTTGGAAGAGGTTGATTAAGAGATGGAGATTCAAGAAGAAGAAGCACAACCTCCTATACCCTTGGAAAGCAATGAAAAGGAGATTGAATTGAAAGAGAGCTACCAAGAGGAAGAGGTTGAAATTGAAGAAGTTTGCAAAGAGGTGGTAATTATCAAAGAAGAGCACAAGGGAGTGGAGCTTGCAATTTCATTAAAGATACCTCCCCCTAAGTTGCCATCATCCTTCACAATATTCAAGTGGGTAAAATTCATATCCCATAGCTTTATAATCCCGCTTGAATATGGGCTACTGGAGACGGATGGTCAACTTAGAGCTCTTTGTGGCATCAAGTGTAAGAGGAAGATGGTCAGTGGTAAGAATTGTCCTGCAAGGTTCATCATGGTTGGAAGCTTTAAGTTTAAACGCAAAGGTTGGTATAGAGCTCAACTGAATAGGTCTAGGAAGTTGTTTGGCCGCTTTAGTGAGAATTCAGATTGCTTGCTACCCGGATGGAATCATGATAATCAACACGAAGACGGGTGTAAAAGCAAGATTTGGGATCCTGGAATCTGTTCTGACATACAACACCCCGGGAGCCTAAGAATCTTTTTAAAGCTGCTCAAGGGTTTTACATGCCTAGTTTGGGACCCCGGAGGTTACTGGAATCACAAACACTGGTGGAGATTCCTGGATGAGTTCAAGCATAAGCCACCATAACAGGAAGCTCATCAAATGTTCAACTTAAGGACTTTAACTAAAAGTGCTAGGTGGGAGACAACCCACCATGGTATGATCGTCCTTTTTTCATTTTTATTTAGTTTTATTTGTTTTTGAATTTTATTTTATTTTGTTATATTGAACCTGGAGTTTTGCATCACATTCATATTAACACTGCATTCTGCATTTTTCATATTATAAAAAAAAAACGAGCACGCGACGCGACCGCATCAGCGACGCGTCCGCGTCGCAAGCAGATGGGAGACAATATTAATATGAACAGAGAGTTTCGCAGGAGCAGGGCTGGAGGCGCGCTATTAGCACAAATTGACTCCACGCGAACGCGTCACCCACGCGTCCGCGTCATTTGGAAAAATAGCCTCCCATGCGACCGCGTCACCCACGCGGCTGCGTGACCTGAAATCAGCGTAAAAAGGGTGTATAGCCGAAAGTTGAGCTGGAACTGGGCTGGGCCCGTGCTAGCAGCACAAGCCCTGCCACGTGAACGCGTCACCCACGCGTCCGCGTCATATTGGAAATAAGGCCACCCGCGCGATCGCGTCGACCACGCGACCGCGTCACCCTGGATTTTGGCAATACTGACGTTTTGAACAGAGAGTTGTGCGGCCGCGAGGCTGCACCCGCGCCACTAGCACAAATCGAGTCATGCGATCGCGTGCCCCACGCGTCTGCGTCGCCCAACCTTATCGCGCACCACGCGACCGCGTCACCCACGCGACCGCGTCGCCAGCGTCGCACAACCTATCCAGATTAGTGCCAATTTTCTTATCTTCTCTTTTCTAATCCTAATTTCTTCCTTCTCTCTCCTTTCTCACTTTCTTTTTTCTTCTCCTCCTTTTTCCCTCTCATTTTATTTTACTTCATTAATTTGCATATTTCATTCATTGCATTATTCTCATTGGTGTTGGAGTTTTATTTGGATAAGTGCCTTATTTTATTTGAGCACGTGGCTACTCGAAGAAGAGATTTGACAATTGACATTTACTTATGGCTCTCATATACATTTGGATTACATTATTTTCATCCCTATTTTAACTTGCACACCCAATGTATTTGGGATTATCATTCACAATTGTCATCATTACACGTGCTCTTTAATTTGGCACATTTATTACTTGATGCTTGAGCTATGCCTCTCATGCCTATTATTTGCATGTTTTTAACCTCTTGCATCTAATTATTTTGAATTGCTCTTTATTGTTGTCTTCCCTACATGTTATAGCTACCATGTAGATGGACTATCATCTTTTCTTTGGCATTCTTTATCACTTGGAATTTCCTTCCTTCTGGTCTTAGTTTTCTATATTTCACACTCTTCCTTTTTCTTCTTCCTTAGGCATGGGTACCAAGAAAGGAAAAGAGAAGGCCACTGACAAGACACCAGCAAGGAAAGGAACCAAGAGATCTCCAACTAAGGCGCCTCCATCTACAAGCGTCAGTTGGAGCAACCCGTCCACCTGCACATCTCAGCATGCACCGAGGACGGTGCAATCTTTAAGTGTGGGGAGGTCGATACCGATCTCCATGGGTTAGTTACTTCTCGACTCAACACCAATATTTTATTTTATTTGTCTGTTCATTGTTGCATTTGCATGTTCGTTTGATTTTTGTGCATATTTTACCACTTGGTTAAAGTAATATTTTCTTTTTTCAAGAAATTTTTATAGTATTTCACTAATTTGAATAAAACTTTTTGAAAAACTTGTATGAAAGAAATATTATTTTGGAACATGGTTTAAAGCTCGAACACACAAAACCAGTGAGATTTTGAGCCTATTTGATTGGTTGCATTTTATCAACCAATATTTTATTTTTGGTGTGTGTTTCTCTCTCTAAAATTGTGATCTTTGTCTTGCTTAATTCTATATTTTCATTGTTTAATATATGCATACACTTATATGATTGAGGCCTTGTTTCACTGAGCTTACATACCCATATGGCCTTAAACTTTTCATTATCTATTGCAAACCAATTTTGAGCCTATTTTACCCCTTTTGTTCTTGATTTTAGCACATCATTAACTCTAAGCGAAAAATAATAATGTCCTTAATTTGAATCCTTGGTTAGCTTAGACTAGTGAGAATGCTTATGAATTAAGTGTGGGGAAGAGTGGGTTTGGAAACATCTGGTTTGAGAATTGAGTATGTTATAATTTTCTGAAAATGTGAAAGAATGTTGAGAATATGTTCATACATTCAATACTTTAAACATATGCATTAAAAAAAAGGAGAAAAAGAAAAGAAAAAGAGCAAATAATAAAAGGGGACAAAATGCCCCAAAGTAAGTGGTGAAAGCAATGCATATGAGTTGTACTTGAAATTAGAATGTATGAATATGTGGAAAACATGGTTAATGGATGGTTAGATGTTGTATTGTGATTACATGGATTGTTTAAGTTAGGTGGGAAAGTTTAAGTTAATTAAGGATTCAGATTTTAGTCCACTTGGCCAAATACAATCCTACCTTGACCCTAACCCCATTACAACCCTTAAAAGACCTCTTGATATGTGTATTTATGCATTAAATTTATGTTGATTGTTAGATGAAGAGCAAGCCTTAGAAAGCAAGGTTAGTAGAGAATTGAGAGAATCGAACCTAAAACACTTGAGTGATTAGAGTGATATACACTACTAAGTGAGGGTTCGATGCTCGATTCTTTGTTCCCGGCTTTCATGAGCTATTTTCTTCTACAAGTCTATTTGTACTTCATTTTTATGATTTGAATTAGTGAAATCCAGTTCATATTTATTCTTGGGGATTTATTTGCTTTTAACCAAGTAGGTAGAAGCATTTTGCATTTAGTTGCATTCATAGGTTGCATCTCATACATTCTATCATTCCTCTTCATCTCTTTATAGTTTCTCTTGAGCTTAGCATGAGGACATGCTATTGTTTAAGTGTGGGGAGGTTGATAAACCACTATTTCATGGTTTATTTTGTGCTCAATTGAGTGGATTTTATCAACTCTTTACCCACTTATTCATACTATTCACATGTTTTACATTTGCCTTCCTAATTATGTGCTTTGATTGAAAACATGCTTCTTTGATCTTATATTTGCTTATTATTAATCCTATCTTATTACCATTAGATACCTTCATATGTGCGTTAAGTGTTTTCAGAGATTATAAGGCAAGAATGGCTCAGAGGATGGAAAGAAAGCATGCAAAAATGGAAGGAATACAATAAGTTGGAGAAATTGCTAAGTTGTCCAGCCTGACCTCTTCGCACTCAAACAGCTATAACTTTAGCTACAGAGGTATAAACGATGCGGTTTCAGTTGCGTTGGAAAGCTAACGTCCGGGGCTTCGATTTGATATATAATTTGTCATAGCTGCTCTGACGCCAGGCGACGCGAACGCGTGAGTCACGCGGACGCGTGACCTGGCAGGAACGCAACCCGCGCGGCTGCGTGAGCCATGCGGCCGCGTCACGTTTCCGCGACCTGTACGGACCAGAAAGCGCTGGAAGTGATTTCTGGACTGTTTCTGACCCAGTTTTCAGCCCAGAGGACACAGATTAGAGGCTATAAAGTGGGGGAATGCATCCATTCATAATCATGCTTTCATAATTCACTTCTCATGATTTAGATTAGTTTTGAGAGGGGTTATCTCCTCTCTCTCTTAGGATTTAGGATTTCTCTTAGTTTTAGGAGTGACTCTCAATCCCAAGTTCTTTATTTTTATTTATTTTTCCAATTAAATTTATGAACTCTTTCATGTTATGATTTTCTTTGAATTAATATTATTTGAGATATTTCAGTTATTATTGCTTTCTTTTAATTACATGATTATTGCTTCCCATCTGAAGGCATTTTTATTTGAGCAGTTTCAATTTTCTTTCCTTTTGGCTTTGGTTAAATAATTGGTGACTCTAGAGTTATCAAATTCATTGTTGATTGAAAATTGGAATTCATCCACTTAACTTACCTTCATAGTTAGAGGTTAACAAAGTGGGAGAAAAATCCAATTCTCATCACAATTGATAAGGATAACTAGGAAAGGACCTCCAGTTCTTATACCTTGCCAAAGGTTTATTTTACAGCTATTATTATTTTATTTTACTTGTCATATAATATATTCGCACCTTTCTTCCAAAACCCCAATTTTACCTTTTTCATAGCCAATAATAAGAACATACCTCCCTGCAATTCCTTGAGAAGACAACCCGAGGTTTGAATACTTCGGTTATCAATTTTAAAGGGGTTTGTTACTTGTGACAACCAAAACGTTTGTACGAAGGAATTTTTGTCGGTTTAGAGACTATATCTACAACGCGACTGTTTTTATGAAATTCTTTACTGGTAAAAATCTTAACGTCATTGACCATCCATCTCTAGAAGCCCATATTCAAGTGGGAAAGTAAAGGTTAAGGATAAGAATTTTATCCACTTGAATGTTTTATTGGACGGTAATGGCTTTGGGAGAGGTGTTTCTAATGATCTTGCAAGCTCCACTCCCTTGTTCTCTTCTTTGACAACTTCCACCTCCTTGTAAGCTTCTTCAATTTCAACCTCTTCCTCTTGGTATCTTTCTTCCAATTCAATCTCCTCTTCACTGCTTTCCAAGGGCATGGGAGGTTGTGCTTCTTCCTCTTGAATCTCTTTCTCTTGATCAACCTCTTCCAAGTCTTTAACCATGACATGCCTTGGAGGTTGTACACCCTCCTCAACATCAAATGCAACCGTCTTTGAAGGAGGCTCTATGACTTGACTTTCCCATGGAGGTTCAACATCTTCCAAGTCTTCAACCACTTCTTCCTCTTCAATAATTACTGCTTTGTCCAGTTGTTTTAATATAAAATCGTACTCATCCTTGATGATTTTCTTTCCATGACAACTCATTTTAACTATTCTTTCATCTTCAAGGGTCTCTTCTATCTCCACATGTTGGGCCTCCTCTTGCTCTAAGACAAAATCAGACTCCTCCTTGATGTCTTCCTTCACTAATTCTTCAACCACTCTGATGAGCGGATATTTTATACGCTTTTTGGGGGTAATTTCATGTAGATTTTAGTGTGTTTTAGTTAGTTTTTAGTATAATTTTATTAGTTTTTAGGAAAAATTCATATTTCTGGACTTGACTATGAGATTATGTGTTTTTCTGTGATTTCAGGTATTTTCTGGCTGAAATTGAGGGAGCTGAGCAAAAATTTGATTTAGGCTGAAAAAGGACTGCTGATGCTGTTGAATTCTGACCTCCCTGCACTCAGAATGGATTTTTTGGAGCTACAGGAGTCCAATTGGCGCGCTCTCAATTGGGTTGGAAAGTAGACATCCAGGGATTTCCAGCAATATATAATAGTTCATACTTTGCGCGAAGATAGATGACGTAAACTGGCGTTTAACGCCAGTTCCATGTTGCAGTCTGGCGTTCAGCGCCAGAAACAAGTTGCAAGTTGGAGTTCAACGCCAGAAATAGGTTACAACCTGGGGTTCGACTCCCGAAATAGTCCAGGCACGTGAGAAGCTTAAGTCTCAGCCCAGCACACACCAAGTGGACCCCAGAAGTGAATTTCTGCACCATCTATCTTAGTTTACTCATTTTCTGTAAACCTAGGTTACCAGTTTAATATTTAAACAACTTTTAGAGACTTATTTTGTATCTCATAACATTTTAGATCTGAATTTTGTACTCTTTGACGGCATGAGTCTCTAAACTCCATTGTTGGGGGTGAGGAGCTCTGCAGCGTCTCGATGAATTAATTCAATTATTTCTATTTTCCATTCAACCACGTTTGTTCCTATCTAAGATGTTCATTCGCGCTTCGCTATGAAGAAGGTGATGATCCGTGACACTCATCACCTTCCTCAATCCATGAACGTGTGCCTGAAAACCACCTCCATTCTACATTAGATTGAATGAGTATCTCTTAGATTCCTTAATCAGAATCTTTGTGGTATAAGCTAGAATCCATTGGCAGCATCCTTGAGAATCTGGAAAGTCTAAACCTTGTCTGTGGTATTCCAAGTAGGATTCTGAGATTGGATGACTGTGACGAGCTTCAAACTCGTGAGTATTGGGCATAGTGACAGACGCAAAAGGATTAATAGATCTTATTCCGACATGATCGAGAACCGACAGATGATTAGCCGTGCTGTGACAGAGCATTTGGACCATTTTTACTGAGAGGATGGGAAGTAGCCATTGACAACGGTAATGCCCTACATATAGCTTGCCATGGACGGAGCCTTGCATGTATGAAAGTGAGAAAGCATTATGTTGCAGGAATTTAGAGGACAAAGCATCTCCAAAACTCCAACATATTCTCCATTATTGCGTAACAATTATTTATTTTATGCCCTTTCATTCTTTTTACAATTGAAATGAAAGAACCCTATTGGTATCCTGACTAAGAATAATAAGATAACCATATCTTGCTTTAAGCCAACAATCTCCATGGGATTTGACCCTTACTCACGTAAGGTATTACTTGGACGACCCAGTGCACTTGCTGGTTAGTTGTGCAAAATTACATAGTGTGAAGTAATTTTCGTGCACCAAGTTTTTGGCGCCGTTGCCGGGGATTGTTTGAGTTTGAACAACTGACGGTGAATCTTGTTGCTTAGATTAGGAAAATTTAGTTTTTGGTTTAGAGTCACTAGAATTGCATCTTTTATTATCCCTTTTAATTTTTTTTCAAAAATATTATTTTTCTTTATTAATTTTTAGTTTTTCTATAAGTTTAGTGTCATGTTTTAAGTTTGGTGTCAATTGCATGCTTTTCTTTGTCTTTCAATTTTCGAATTGCATGTTCTTTATTTTTCCTTGATCTTCAAATTGTTCTTGTCAATTTTTCTTGTTTGATCTTTGGTTTTTCCTGTTCTGTGTGTTTTCGTGTTTTTCTTGTGCTTTTTCAAAATATCAGTTTTCAAAAATATCAATTTTTTTACAATATTAAAACACGTTAAATTTATAGCTTAATTGGCTAGAGCATTGGCTTATGTTCTTGGCAATTGGGTATCTTTTTTTTAAGACTTTTTCAAAAATAATTTTTTTTCTTTGGTTAAATCTTGTGCCAAACTTTAAGTTTGGCGTTCTCTTGTTAATTTTCTTTAGTTTGCAAAAATTTATTTTTGGTTTTCTAAAAATTTTAAGTTTGGTGTGCTATCTTTTGTTCTTGTTGTTCTTGTGAGTCTTCAAAGTGTTCTTGAGTCCTCTTGGTGTTTTGATCTTAAAATTTTTAAGTCTTGTGTCTTTTGTGTGTTTTTCTCTTTCATCGTAAAATTCAAAAATAAAAATATCTTTTCTAACTATTTTTAAGCAATATTTTTAATTTCAAAATTTTTCAAATCTTATCCTTTAAGATTTAAAAATTTTTTTATTATATCTTTTTCAAAAATATCCTAACCACTTTCTCTCTCCTCACTTTTTCGAAAATCTTCATAAAATATTTTCAAATTTTTTATTTATTTTATTTTATTTTTTTATTTTTCATTTTTTTGGTTTTTATTTTATTCTATTTTATTATTTCGAAAATAATTTTTTTATATAATAAAATAAATAAAATAAATTCACATCATCTCCCTTTCTCCATCATGGACTATAGTGGAAATGAGCAGTTCAGAAGGACTCTGGAGTCATATGCTAACCCCACTACTGCTTCATACGGGAGTAGTATCTGTATACCTTCCATCGGAGTCAGTAGCTTTGAGTTGAACCCTCAGCTCATTATCATGGTGCAACAAAGTTGCCAGTATTTCGGTCTTCCACATGAAGAACCTACAGAGTTTCTGGCACAGTTTTTACAAATTGTTGACATAGTACATGATAAGGAAGTAGATCAGGATGTCTACAGATTGTTACTGTTTCCATTTGCTGTAAAGGACCAAGCTAAGAGGTGGTTAAATAACCAACTTAAGGACAGCATAAAGACATGGAAACAGCTGTCAAAAAATTCCTAAATCACTATTTTCCCCCAAAACGGATGACACAGCTAAGGCTGAGCATCCAAGGCTTCAAACAAGAAGATAATGAATCCCTTTATGATGCCTGGGAGAGATACAGAGAGATGCTAAGAAAATGCCCCTCTGAAATGTTTTCAGAGTGGGTGCAGTTAGACATATTTTATTATGGGCTTATAGAGGAAGCTCAAATCTCTCTAGACCACTCATCTGGTGGATCTATACACATCAGAAAGACAATTGAAGAAGCTCAAGAGCTTATTGATACAGTTGCCAGAAATCAGCATCTGTATCTAAGTAGTGAACCTTCCATGAAAGAAGAGACTAAAATAGTAATTGCTGAATTCAGTCCTGCAGAACAAGTTACAGAATTCAATCAGCAATTAGATTTTCTAACAAAACAGCTAACCGAATTCAAGGAGATATTACAAGAAATAAGAATGGCTAATATGAATATGGAAGTGCAGTTGAAGCAAACAGAACAGCAATTGTTAAAACAAATAACAGAAGAATGCCAAGTAGTTTAATTAAGAAGTGGGAAAATATTAAATACCTCACTTCAAGGCAGCAGGAAGCCAAGAAATGAATAAACTGCTACCCAAAATCCCTCTGAGGACAGTCAGAGCCCAGAGAGGAATAATTCTGGCGCTCAAACGCCAGAAAAGGGGTGGAGAGCTGGCATTGAACGCCCAACCCATGCTCTGTCCTGGCATTCCACACCAGAAACAGGCAAGGAATTGGCGTTGAACGCCCAAAGAAAGCACAGTTCTGGCGTTCAGACGCTAGAAACAGGTAAGGAGTTGGCGTCTAACGTCACTCCAGCTTCCACCCCTGGCATTCAAACACCAGTGGGAGATCAGACACATACAAGTGCTGATAGCAATAAAAAGGCTTCTCAACCCACATCTGTAGGCAATAAACCTACAGCAACTAAGGATGAGGAATACAAAGCCAAAATGCCTTATCCTCAGAAACTCCGCCAAGCGAAACAGGATAAGCAATTTGCCCACTTTGCAGACTATCTCAGGACTCTTAAAATAAAGATTCCGTTTGCAGAGGCACTTGAGCAAATACCCTCTTATGCTAAGTTCATGAAAGAGATCTTAAGTCATAAGAAGGATTGGAGGGAAACTGAAAAAGTTTACCTCACTAAAGAATGCAGTGCAGTCATTTTGAAAAGCTTACCCAAGAAGCTTGAAGATCCCGAAAGCTTTATGATACCATGCACATTAGAGGGTACTTGTACCAAGCAAGCTTTATGTGATCTTGGGGCAAGTATCAACCTAATACCTGCATCTACTATCAGAAAGCTTGGTTTGACTGAAGAATTCAAACCAACTCGGATATGTCTTCAACTTGCTGTTGGCTCCATTAAATACCCATCAGGCGTTATTAAAGATATGATTGTCAAGGTTGGGCCATTTGCCTTTTCCACTGACTTTGTGGTGCAGGAAATAGAGGAGCACAAGAGTGCAACTCTCATTCTAGGAAGATCTTTCCTAGCAACCGGATGAAACCTGAGAGTCAATGAAGACGAGTTTAAGTTGAATGTTGTTAAAGCTATGCAGCATCCAGACACCCCAAATGACCGCATGAGCATTGATATTATTGACTCTCTGGTAAAAGAGGTCAATATGACCGAGAGTCTCGAATCAGAGCTAGAGGATATCTTTAAAGATGCTCAACCTGATCTGGAAGAATCAGAGAAAATAATAGAATCTCTGAAAATCCCTCAAGAAGAGGAGAAATCTCCCAAACCCGAGCTCAAACCACCACCATCCCTGAAATATGCATTTCTGGGAGAAGGTGATACCTTTCCTGTAATCATAAGCTCTACCTTAGAGCCACAGGAAGAGGAAGCACTAATTCAAGTGCTAAGGACACACAAGACAACTCTTGGATGGTTGATATACCCCATTTGTAGGGTTTATCTTGTATTGATTTTTGGGGATTTTATCACCTTTTACCCACATTTATTCAATGAAATAGCATAGTTTAGTTCTTAGATCTAGATTTTAATTCATCTTCTTCTACTTCTATTTTCTCAATTCCTTGTTGTTACATTCATTCTTCTTCCATTCTTTTTTTGTAATATGTTGTTCTTGTGTTTTGTTGTATATCTACTTTTGTTTCTTCTACTCTCTTTCAATTCAATCAAGGTAATTCATAATAAATGTGTTTCTTTTGATTGCTGTTGTTAATTCCTTTCAATAATTGTTGTTAGATTTCATTCTTGTTGTCAATTTACTATGCTTTTCTTTTGTGCCTTCCAAGTGTTTGAGAAAATGCTTGGTTGGATTTTAGTGTAGATTTTGTTCCTCTTGGCCTTGGTAGAGTAATTAGTGACTCTTGAGTTATCCAATTCCTTTGTTGATTGATAATTAGAAGTTGCTAATTGATTTGAATGCCTCTAAAGCTAGTCTTTCCTTTAGGAGTTGATTAGGACTTGAGGAATCAAATTGATTCATCCACTTGACTTTCCTTCATGGTTAGAGGTTAACTAAGTGGGAGCAATGGACAATTTGTTATCACAATTGAGGAGGACAACTAGGATAGGACTTCTAGTTCTCATATCTTGCCAAGAGCTTTGCTAGTTGTTAGTTTATTTTCTTTGCCATTTATATTTCTTGTCTAAAATCTCAAAAACCCCAAAATAACTCACAACCAATAACAAGACACTTTATTGTAATTCCTAGGGAGAACGACCCGAGGTTTGAATACTTCGGTTATTAATTTTAGGGGTTTGTTACTTGTGACAAACAATCTTTTGTATGAAAGGATTATTGTTGGTTTAGAAACTATACTTGCAACGAGAATTCATTTGTGAAATTCTAAACTGTCAAAAATCCAATCATCAAAATGGCGCCGTTGCCGGGGAATTGCAATGGTGTTATGTTATTGGTTATTGTATATATGTGAATATTGTGAATATGTTTGCTCTTTGCTTCTTTGTTAGTTTTTAGTGTGTTCTCTTTATTTGTTACTAATTTTTTTGTTTTTTGTTTTTTTTTTTTGCCTTCTCTTACTATCATGAATTCTCATTTTGGCTATGAGTGTGATTACAACTATGTTGTAGGAAGTGGAGATTACAATGAAGAGATGTATCAAGGATGGGATAACCAAAGGTGGGAGGAGCCATATGCATATTCCTCATGGCAACAACCTCCACCAATGCACTATGAAGAAGAGCCATTCTATGATGCATATCAATCCAATGGCTATGGTGAATCACCTTGTAACTTTCAAGAACCACCACCATATGCCTATAAACTATATCCTCAACATAACTCTCAAGCATACTCACAAGCCCCTTCTTACCAACCACCTTCATATGACCCTAATCTATATCCATCCTACCAACAACCATATGAGCCATATGAGCCACATGTAGAGCCACCACCATTCCAACATCAATATTTTCAAGAGCCACCTCCTCCACATTATTACCAAGATGAACCACCTCCAATATATGAAAATTTTCAACCACAAGATGAATACTACTTTCCACCACAACCTCCCATGGAAGAATACTCATATCCATTGATCCAAGAGCCACATGGTCCTAATCATATTATCCAAGAGGAACAAGAGTCAAGGGATCATCTCAAGGAAGCATTGGATCAATTTCAAGCAACCATGGATTGTGTTATGCAACAAGTGGAAAGAATGGAAAACATTGAACCACCACAACTCTACCAAGAAGAACCACCTTCCTATTATGAACCCTTTCCCCAAAATGAGGAACCCTTCCACCCACCCCAATCTCTAATGGATGAAACCCTTGGTGTTCTTGTTCAAGGGCAAGAAGAGATGAAAAAGGATGTGCAAAATTTTATGGCCGTCTTGGATGCGGTAACAAATCAATTAGCCTCCCAATGCTTGGACACTCAAGGAACTCCCATGGCTACATGCGGAGAATCTAAAGAGGAACATGGCATGAAGGAGAGATTGGAAACTCCAGTGGAAAAAGAGGAATGCTACTTTGTGTTAGAACAATTGGAGGAACCTATTACCATTGAAGAAAAGGAAGAAGTGGTAGAAGACTTAGGAGATGCGGAGCTTCCATGGGAATATAGAGTTGAAGAAAACCCCTCCAAGATTATTGAAATTGATGCTAGGGAGGAAAGTGCACACCTTCCAAGGCATATTCCATATGAAGACTTGGATGGGATAGAGCAATAATTGAGTTCCCTTGGTGATGAAGATCAAGCATCAAGTCTTAGTGGTAAAGAATCCTTTGAGCATGAAGAACCTTCTCCGGTTGGATTTGAAAGCGTTGAGGAGGTAAATTTTTCTCACCCTCCCTATTATGATTTGAGTAAGGGAAAAGGTTTAGATAAAATTGTTGAACAAAGGATTGAGATTAAGAGATCTTGTGAAGAGGTAGAAGTCCCTAAAAATAGAAGAACGGGGTTGGTTATGCTTTGTCAAGATCTTTGGAAGCATATTTGCATAGGTTGCCATCTACTCTTTCACTTAAGTGGGTAAAATTCATTTCTATTAGCTTTATTGTACCACTTGAGTATGGCTTGCTTGAAACGGATGGTCAACTTAGGATTCTTAGTGGGACGAAGCGTAAGCGAAAGATGTTTCGTGGTTGGCGTTGCAAATCAAGGCTCATTTTGGTTGATACTTCAAGAGTTGAATACAAAGGTGGGAATAGTGCTCAAATAGATGGGTCTAGGAGGATTGTTGGGCACTTCATAGAGAATTCATCTTGTTCACCACCCGGATGGACTAATAATGATGATCAACCTCAAGACGGGTGTGAAAATAAAGTGTGGGATCCCGGATTAGAAAAAGAGGACCAACTTTGGGAGCCCCAAGCTTGTGAAGAACTCCATCAAGACTTGGCTCAATCCATGAAGAATCTTGGGGCACAATGGAGAACCAAGCATTGGTGGGAGTTCCAAGATGAATACAAGCACAAGCCACCTTGATGAAGAGCTCCCCATAAGTCCAACTTAAGGACAATAAACAAAAGTGCTAGGTGGGAGACACCCCACCATGGTAAAATCCTTTCATTTTCTCTTTTGTACATATTGGTAGAACTAGTTTAATTTCATGTTTAGATTAGTTGGTTGAGTTTAATTAGTATTTTATCATGTTAAATAAGGTTTTAGGGTGTTTTGGTAGTTGCTTGGAGGTTTAGAATGCTTGGATTGGTGCAAAAACATAGAGAAAAATTTTGAAAAAAAAAAAGAGCACCATCCACGCGTACGCGAACTGCGTGCATACGCGTGCATCAAGCGTTTTCGACCATCCACGAGTGCGCGCCATGCGTGCATACGCGTGGATTGAGAAGTTTCACATTCCATATACTTTCCAGAGAGTTGTGCCTGCGCCGCGCCTAAGTTGTGCGTCTGGCACAAACACCACTCGCGCGTACACGCACATGACGCGTACGCACCACTCTCAAAATAAACCATCCGCGCACACGGCATGCGCGCGTACGCGCGGATTTCCTTCCTTCACCACATTTCTTTTCTTCTTCTCTTTCTATTTCTTTCTTCCTCCTTTCTTCTTTCCCTCTCCTACCCTTCATCCAACACTTCCAAACACCATCGATAACCATTTATTTTAGTTAGTTATTAGTTAGTTAGTTAGTTAATTAGTTAGTTAGTTAGTTGATTAGTTAGTTTTAGTTTAGTTTTCATTTTATTTTCTCTCTTTTCATCATAAGTGTTGGATTATTGACTTTGTTTACTACACATTGCTGCCCCTTATTGCCTAAATGCTATTTTAGCATGAATATTTTTAGATAATATTTGTTGGATTCTATGATTGAGGTTATATTTTGCTACTTGGTTTTGAGTTTTTCATGCTTACCTTTTGAAAAATACCAAGTGATGAGAATTGTCTTCGAGCTTGTAATTCTTTTGAATTGCATGATTTGGCCACCATGTGATTTGAACCGTATTCTTTGATTAGGCAACTTCTTGATGGATGATGTTGTGCATTTACCTTAATGCATTGTAATTCATGATCATATGCATCCATAGGCTTAGCTTGAATGCTTTCATGCTTCTTTAATACTTGTTTTACCTTACAAGTTTACTTAAAGCATCTCAAGCACACTAGGATAAATGAAGTGCATGCTTCTTTTGTGACATAGCTTTTTATGCTAGTATGTGTTCTAAACTGCGCAATTTAGAATTCACACACTTATTTGTCATTAATGTCACACTAATTCACTCACTCAATTCTAGTGATTTACCTCATTCCAACAATTATGCTTCCTTGCTTTTGTTTTCCCATCTTATGGTGTTATATTTTTATTTTTCATGATGATGCACCACAAGCAAACATGGAAACGGAAGCAAGACTAAGAACATGCAGCAATCCAGAGATTCGCCGTACCCCCTTGCTCATCTCTGAAGGCACCGAGGACGGTGCAAACTTTTAAGTGTGGGAGGTCGTCCGACCGGTCGTCGATTTTGGGTGACAAATTTCTAATCCCAACACTTTTGCATTTCATTCTAGGATTTTATGGTTTTTACTTTCATTTTTCTATTTTTGCATATATATACACAATAAGCTTAGTCAAAATAATGAAATTTTTCAAAGATTTCTATCTATAGGGCACCAATTGATTTGAGTGAAAACTTTTCATAGAACTTGCTTGAATTATATATCTTATGGATCATGTTTTTGAGCTAAGAACACGAGCTTGTGAAATTTGAGCCTAATGGTGTGGTTACATCTTATAACCACTTATTTTCCTTCTTGTGTGCATTATTCTCTTTCTATAATTGTAATCTTTGAATTGTTTGATTCTTTATGTCCATTATTTTGTGTATTCATGCATTTATATGATTGAGGCCATCATTTCATTAGCTCACTTACCCAAATAGCCTTACCTTTTATCTTCCATTGTTAGCCAACTTTGAGCCTACGATTAACCCACTTGTTCTTAATTTTAGCACATTACAAGCTTAAAGCGAAAAATAATAAATGTCCTTAATTTGGATCTTTGATTGGCTTAGGCTAGTGTGTGTGAGTACCATTCAAGTGTGGGAATCTTGGGACATTGGGGGAATAAAAAGGTAGTTTTGTATTGTTATTGAAAATATTGGAAATTGGGTACATACTCATATATTGATCAAATGTAAAACCTTATGCATTGATGTTCTTGTATATAGAAAAAAAAAGAAAAAAAAAAGAGAAAAAGAAAAGAAAAAAAAGAGAAAAATAATATGGAAAAGAAAAAAATAGAAAAAGAAAGATAGAAAAAAAAGAGAAAAATTAATAAAAAGGGGACAAAATGCCCCAAAGTAAGGTCCAATAAAATCAATGCATATGTGTTGTGAAATGAAAAGAAATTGCATGAGTATGTGAAAAAGTGAGAAATGGGTAGTTAGGTTAGCTTTGAAATTGTATAGGATGTCATAGGTTAGGTGGAAGTTTAAACTTATCAAAGATTCAAATTTCAAGCTCACATGGCCAAATATGCATCCTACCTTGACCCTAGCCCCATTACAACCAAAGAAAAGACCTCATGATAGATGTATGCATGCATGAAATATATATGTTGATTGTTAGAAGAAGAACAAATCTTGGAAAGCATGATTAGGGGAGAATTGAGAGAATCAACCCTAAACACTTGAGTGAATAGAGCGCAAACACATCCGGTGAGGGTTTGATGCTCAATTACATGTTTCCATCTATAAGTATCACTTTTCATGCAAGTTTGTAAAAATATTTAATAGCTCAATTCAATTTTGGATTAGACTTGCTAGTCCTTTAGCCCTTGTGAATATATGCTTCTTAGGAATTAATTTATTTTGACCAAGCAATTGCATTCATATAGATAATTGCATATAGTTTAGGTTGCATATAGTTTATTCACATTGAATAAATGTTGATACCCTTTGTTTCTCTCTTGGCTTAAGCATGAGGACATGCTTGGTTTAAGTGTGGGGAGGTTGATAAACCCCATTTGTAGGGTTTATCTTGTATTGATTTTTGGGGATTTTATCACCTTTTACCCACATTTATTCAATGAAATAGCATGGTTTTGTATATTCTCCTTTAATTGTGCTTAAGAGTGAAAACATGCTTTTTAGGACTTAAAATAGATAAATCTAATTCTCCTTGATTCCATTAGATGCCTTGATATGTTTGTTAAGTGATTTCAGATTTAGGAGGCAAAGATTGGATAAAGGGAATAAAGGAAAAGCATGTAAAAATGGAGAACTCATGAAGAAATGAAGGAATCGCAAAAGTTGTCAAGCCGACATCTTCGCACTTAATTGACCATAACTTGAGCTACAGAGGTCCAAATGATGTGGTTCCAGTTGGGTTGGAAAGCTAACATCTGAGGCTTCGAAACGATATAAGATTTGCTATGGTTAAACCGCGCATGGTGACGCGTATGCACATAGTATGCGCACGCACCATTGCTGCCATCTGGTTCACTTAAAGCAAAACGTGGCCAGCGAATTCTAAAGCCTTGTGGGCCCAATCCAACTCATTTCTGATGCTATTAACCCAAGGAGTGAAGAGGGAAACACAAGTTAGTTACCATTAGTCATAGTTTAGTTTTAGAAGTAGTTTCTAGAGAGAGAAGCTCTCACTTCTCTCTAGGATTAGGATTAGGATTAGGTTTAGTTCTTAGATCTAGATTTTAATTCATCTTCTTCTACTTCTATCTTCTCAATTCCTTGTTGTTACATTCATTCTTCTTCCATTCTTTTTTTTTAATATGTTGTTCTTGTGTTTTGTTGTAGATCTACTTTTGTTTCTTCTACTCTCTTTCAATTCATCAAGGTAATTCATAATAAATGTGTTTCTTTTGATTGCTGTTGTTAATTCCTTTCAATAATTGTTGTTAGATTTCATTCTTGTTGTCAATTTACTATGCTTTTCTTTTGTGCCTTCCAAGTGTTTGAGAAAATGCTTGGTTGGATTTTAGTGTAGATTTTGTTCCTCTTGGCCTTGGTAGAGTAATTAGTGACTCTTGAGTTATCCAATTCCTTTGTTGATTGATAATTAGAAGTTGCCAATTGATTTGAATGCCTCTAAAGCTAGTCTTTCCTTTAGGAGTTGATTAGGACTTGAGGAATCAAATTGATTCATCCACTTGACTTTCCTTCATGGTTAGAGGTTAACTAAGTGGGAGCAATGGACAATTTGTTATCATAATTGAGGAGGATAACTAGGATAGGACTTCTAGTTCTCATATCTTGCCAAGAACTTTGCTAGTTGTTAGTTTATTTTCTTTGCCATTTATATTTCTTGCCTAAAATCTCAAAAACCCCAAAATAACTCACAACCAATAACAAGACACTTTATTGTAATTCCTAGGGAGAACGACCCGAGGTTTGAATACTTCGGTTATTAATTTTAGGGGTTTGTTACTTGTGACAAACAATCTTTTGTATGAAAGGATTATTGTTGGTTTAGAAACTATACTTGCAACGAGAATTCATTTGTGAAATTCTAAACCGTAAAAAATCCAATCATCAATGGTCCATCAGTGATCTTAAGGGCATTAGCCCAGCTAGATGCATGCACAAGATTCTATTAGAGGGTGACGCTAAGCCAGTGGTTCAACCACAAAGGCGGCTGAAAACAGCCATGAAGGAAGTGGTGCAGAAGGAGGTCACTAAATTACTAGAGGCTGGGATTATTTATCCTATTTCTGATAGCCCATGGGTAAGCCTTGTCCAAGTCGTCCCTAAGAAAGGTGGCATGACAGTGGTTCATAATGAGAAAAATGAACTGGTTCCTACAAGAACAGTTACAGGGTGGCGTATGTGTATTGATTATAGAAGGCTCAATACAGCTACTAGAAAGGATCATTTTGCTTTATCCTTCATAGACCAGATGCTAGAAAGACTAGCAGGTCATGAATACTACTGCTTCTTGGATGGATATTCAGGTTATAATCAAATTGCAGTAGATCCCCAAGATCAAGAGAAAACAGCATTCACATGTCCATCCGGAGTATTTACATACAGAAGGATGCCATTTGGTCTGTGCAATGCACCTGCAACCTTTCAAAGGTGCATGCTCTCAATTTTCTCTGATATGGTGGAAAAATTTCTGGAAGTCTTCACGGATGACTTTTCAGTATTTGGAGACTCATTCAACTCCTGTCTTGACCATCTAGCACTTGTTCTAAAGAGGTGCCAAGAGACTAACCTAGTTTTAAACTGGGAGGAATGTCACTTTATAGTGACTGAAGGAATTGTCCTTGGGCACAAAAATTTCGAACAAGGGAATAGAAGTGGATCAAGCTAAGGTAGAGGTAATTGAAAAATTACCACCACCTACCAATGTTAAGGCAATCAGAAGCTTTCTGGGCATGCAGGATTCTATAGGAGGTTTATAAAAGATTTTTTAAAAATCGCCAAATCTTTGAGTAATCTGCTAGCTGCTGACACGCCATTTATCCTTGATAAGGAGTGTCTGTAGGTGTTCGAGACTTTGAAAGCTAAGCTGGTCACAGCACCAGTCATCTCTGCACCAGACTGGACATTACCATTTGAACTAATGTGTGATGCCAGTGACCATGCCATTGGTGCAGTGTTGGGACAAAGGCATGACAAGCTTCTGCACGTCATTTACTATGCCAGTCGTATTTTAAATGACGTACAGAAGAACTACACAACCACAGAAAAAGAGTTACTTGCAGTGGTTTACACCATTGACAAGTTTAGATCTTATTTAATAGGATCAAAAGTGATTGTGTACACTAACCGTGCTGCTCTTAAATATCTACTCACAAAGCAGGATTCAAAACCCAGACTCATTAGATGGGTATTGCTTCTGCAAGAGTTTGATATAGAAATAAGAGACAGAAAAGGGACAGAGAACCAAGTAGCAGATCACCTGTCCCGAATAAAACCAATAGAAGGGGCGACCCTCCCTCTTACTGAGATCTCTGAAAACTTTTCGGATGAGTAATTCTTTGCCATCCAGGAAGTGCCATGGTGTGCAGACATTGCAAACTACAAGGCAGTGAGATTCATACCCAAAGAGTACAGTAGGCAACAATCAAAGAAATTGATTACTGATGCAAAGTACTATCTTTGGGATGAACCATATCTCTTTAAGAGATGTGCAGATGGAGTAATCTGTAGATGTGTGCCTAAAGAAGAAGCACAGAAGATCCTCTGGCACAGCCATGGATCACAGTATGGAGGACATTTTGGAAGTGAGCAAGCAGCCACAAGAGTCCTCCAATGTGGCTTCTACTGGCCTACTCCCTATAAAGACTCCCAAGTGTTTGTAGTTAATTGTGACAGTTGCCAAAGATCTGACAATTTGCCTCACAGTTATGCCATGCCTCAACAAGAGATCTTGGAGATTGAGTTGTTTGATGTATGTGGTATTGACTTCATGGGGCCTTTCCCACCATCATACTCAAACACTTATATTCTGGTGGCAGTGGATTACGTATCCAAATGGGTTGAAGATATTGCAACACCCATTAATGATACTAAGACAGTGCTAAAATTCCTCCAGAAATACATCTTCAACAGATTTGGTATCCTTAGAGTACTAATCAGTGATGGGGGTACTCATTTCTACAATAAACAGCTTTACTCTGCTTTGGTTCGGTATGGAGTTAGCCACAGGGTGGCCACTCCATATCATCCACAGACAAATGGGCAAGCTGAAGTCTCTAATAGAGAACTTAAAAGAATCCTGGAACGGATTGTGATTAACCATAGAAGGGATTGGGCAAGAAGCTTGGATGATGCTCTGTGGGCATACAGAACAGCATTCAAGACTCCTATAGGAACTTCTCCATACCAGCTTGTGTATGGAAAAGCCTGTCACTTGCCAGTGGAACTGGAACATAAGGCCTATTGGGCAACCAGATTCCTAAACCTTGATGCCAAGTTAGCTGGAGAAAAACGATTGCTCCAGTTAAATGAGCTAGAAGAATTCAGACTCAATGCTTTCGAAAATGCAAAAATTTACAAAGAGAAAGCAAAAAGATGGCATGATAAGAAGTTGTCATCCAGAGTCTTTGAGCCAGGGCAGAAAGTTCTGCTGTTTAATTCTAGGCTCAGATTATTCCCCGGAAAATTGAAATCCCGGTGGAGAGGTCCATATGTGATTACAAGTATGTCACCATATGGATACATGGAGCTTCAGGATAATGATTCTAACAAAAAGTTCATTGTTAATGGACAGAGAGTTAAACATTATCTTGAAAGTAATTTTGAGCAAGAATGCTCAAAACTGAGACTTGATTAAAGCTCAGTAATAGTCCAGCTAAAGACAATAAAGAAGCACTTGCTGGGAGGCAGCTGAGCCATTAACAAGGCTTAATTGTTAATTAATTGATTTTTACAGGTTTATGTCAATTATCTTCAAGGTAAAATAGCAATTGCTCGAGTTCACAGAGTTACAGAAGGATTCGGAGGATAAAACAGCAAAAAGGAAGCTCACTGGTGTGAAAAAGCCAGTAAGAGCTGTTTTGGGCATTGAACGCCCAAAAGAAGCATCTACTGGGCGTTCAACGCCAGTAAGGATAGCCATCTGGGCGTTAAACGCCAGAAAGAAGCACTTTCTGGGCGTTTAACGCCAGATTTACAGCGTCCTGGGAGTTCAGAAAAATGCCCAGTGACAAAGGAGTTTCTGGCGTTCAACGCCAGCTAGAAGAAACAGCTGGGCGTTGAACGCCCAGAAGAAGCTGCAAATGGGCGTTAAACGCCTAAAACATGCAGCGTTTGGGGGTTTAACGCCAGGATTATGGGGAGGAGGTAAATTCGTTTTCAATTCACATTTTTCCCAATTTTTATGTTCCAATTCATGATTTCTTACATAAACATGTTACAAACTCTCACCCTTCAATTCCAAAAATTTTAATCCTAATTTCTAAAATCCCTTTTTCAAAAAAAAAAAATCAAATGTATCTTAATTCATAAACACAAATCCTTTTCAAATCCCACCCAACTTCGTTTCAAATTTTTTTTCAAAACTCAATTATCTTTTCAAATTCATCTCAAATATTTTTCAAAATAAAAATTCAAATATATCTTTTTCAAATATCTTTCACAACTTTTTAATTTTAAATTATATCTTTTTCCTATCATATTTATCTTTTACAAATCATATCTTCTATCTTATCTTTCTTCAAAATTTTCGAAAACCCACCCCCTCCCTTTAAATCCACATTCGGCCTCCCTCCTCTCATCCACCATTCGATACTTGCTCTCCTTCTATCCCTCTCCTTTCCTTTCTTTTGCTTGAGGACAAGCAAACCTCTAAGTTTGGTATGTTTATCCGTGATCACTAAACTATACCCACTAAGATCATGGCTCCTAAAGGAAAACAACCCACTCCAAGAGGCAAGAAAGAGAGTATTCCAAAACCACTTTGGAATCAAGGGAAGTTCTTAACCAAAGAACATTCAGACCATTACTACAAAATAATGGGTCTTAGGTCAGTGATCCCGAAAGTTAAATTCGATTTGAAAGAAGACGAATATCTGGAGATCTAAGAGTAAATTCGAAACAAGAACTGGGAAGTCCTAGCTAATTCTGAAACGAATGTGGGAAGAAATATGGTTCAGGAATTCTATGCTAATCTGTGGCAAACAGACAGGCAGAGAATATCTCGAAC
This sequence comes from Arachis hypogaea, assembly GCF_003086295.3. NCBI lineage: Eukaryota > Viridiplantae > Streptophyta > Magnoliopsida > Fabales > Fabaceae > Arachis > Arachis hypogaea. The sequence continues at coordinate 78,997,737 of NC_092036.1, forward strand.
TGCCCTCTATGACTATCAGACCTTGGTCAGAGGAAAGATTGTTCACATCCACCCCGACAAAATCAGGGAGATCATTAAGCTACCTCAGCTGAAAGATGACCCAGACTCCTTTAATAGGAGAATGATGAGAACAAATAAGGGCCTGGACAAGATTCTAGAGGACATATGCATTCTTAGAACCAGGTGGACCACCAGCACCAAGGGCGTCCCAAATCAACTCAAGAGAGAAGATCCCAAACCAGTCGCCAGAGGCTGGCTAGACTTCATTGGGCATTCTATACTGCCCACTAGCAACCGCTCTGAAGTCACCATTAAAAGAGCAGTGATGATCCACTGCATTATGTTAGGAAGAGAAGTGGAAGTTCATTAGTTGATTTCGTGTGAACTTTACATAATTACAAACAAGAACTCCAAAGATGCCAAATTGGCTTATCCTAGCTTAATATCTATGCTATGTAAAGATGCTGGAGTAAAGATGGGAATAACTGAGTATATCTATGCTATGTAAAGTGCAGGATGACCCAATCAAGAGGAGAGCACAGGAATTCCTCCCAGAAATCCCTCAAATTGAATACTAGGAGCATCTTGAAGCATCTGTTACCAAGATGCAAGAAGCTATGGACCAAATAAAGGAAGAACAAAATAATCAAAATAGCATGCTTTGCAAATTGCTTGGGGAACAAAAAGAGCAAATGCGTGACTTGAAGGAACTGAAGCGTCAAAAATTATCTCTTGAAGGACCAAGCCCCCCACAGACTAGAGGAACATCCACCTCCCAAAATAAAGTTTGTTGAGTCCTAATCTTAGCTTTAACTCTGTGATAGTTGTTCTTATATGAATTTACCTTCGAAGTTATATATGAGTAGTAGTAATTAGTATATCTATTTTAATTTTATTTCCAATTAAGTTATAATTTATTTTTCTCATCATCATCAAAGATGAATAAAATAGTAGATTTTTAGAATAAAGAGGCAATTTAATTTTTTCGAGTTCTTAATAAGGAAAATTCTAATTATTTATATGTGGCGGCAATACTTTTTGTCTTCTGAATGAATGCTTGAACAGTGCATATTTTTGATATTGAATTTCATGAATGTTAAAATTGTTGGCTCTTAAAAGAATGATGAACAAGAGAAATATTATTGATGATCTGAAAAATCATGAAATTGATTCTTGAAGCAAGAAAAAGCAGTGAAAAAAAAAGGGAATCATTGGATAAAGAAAAAGAAAAGCCAGTAACCCTTAAAACCAAAAGGCAAGGGTGAAAAGGATCAAAGGCTTTAAGCATCAATGGATAGGAGGGCCCAAGGAAATAAATCCAGGTCTAAGCGGCTAAATCAAGCTGTCCCTAACCATGTCCTTGTGGCATGCAGGATCAAGTGAAAAGCTTGAGACTGAGTGGTTAAAGTCGTGATCCAAAGCAAAAGAGTGTGCTTAAGAACTCTGGACACCTCTAATTGGGGACTTCAGCAAAGCTAAGTCACAATTTGAAAAGGTTCACCCAGTTATGTGTCTGTGGCATTTATGTATCCGGTGGTAATACAGGAAAACAAAGTGCTTAGGGCCACGGCCAAGACTCATCAAGTAACTGTGTTCAAGAATCAACACACTAAACTAGGAGAATCAATAATACTATCTGAATTCTAAGTTCTTATGGATGCCAATCATTCTGGATTTCAAAGGATAAAGTGAGATGCCGAAACTGTTCAGAAGCAAAAAGCTACTAGTCCCGCTCATCTAATTAGAATCTGAGCTTCACTTGAAACTTTGAGATATTATTGCTTCTTAATTTCCTTTTATCCATTTTTATTTATCTAGTTGCTTGAGGACAAGCAACAGTTTAAGTTTGATGTTGTGATGAGCGGATATTTTATACGCTTTTTGGGGATAATTTCATGTAGATTTTAGTGTGTTTTAGTTAGTTTTTAGTATAATTTTATTAGTTTTTAGGCAAAATTCATATTTTTGGACTTTACTATGAGTTTGTGTATTTTTCTGTGATTTCAGGTATTTTCTGGCTGAAATTGAGGGAGCTGAGCAAAAATCAGATTTAGGCTGAAAAATGACTGCTGATGCTGTTGGATTCTAACCTCCCTGCACTCGGAATGGATTTTTTGGAGCTACAGGAGTTCGATTGGTGCGCTCTTAATTGGGTTGAAAGTAGACATCCAGGGCTTTCCAGCAATATATATAGTCCATACTTTGCGCGAAGATAGACGACATAAACTGGCGTTTAATGCCAGTTCCATGTTGCAGTCTGGCGTTCAGCGCCAGAAACAAGTTGCAAGTTGAAGTTCAATGCCAGAAACAGGTTACAACCTGGCGTTCGACTCTAAAAACAGCCCAGGCACGTGAGAAGCTTAAGTCTTATCCCAACACATACCAAGTGGGCCCCACAAGTGGATTTCTGCACCATCTATCTTAGTTTACTCATTTTCTGCAAACCTAGGTTACCAGTTTAGTATTTAAACAACTTTTAGAGACTTATTTTGTATCTCATAACATTTTAGATCTAAATTTTGTACTCTTTGACAGCATGAGTCTCTAAACTCCATTGTTGGGGGTGAGGAGCTCTGTAGTGTCTCGATGAATTAATGCAATTATTTTTGTTTTCCATTCAAATACGCTTGTTCCTATCTAAGATGTTCATTCGCGCTTCGCTATGAAGAAGGTGATGATCCGTGACACTCATCACCTTCCTCAATCCATGAACGTGTGCCTGACAACCACCTCCGTTCTACATTAGATTGAATGAGTATCTCTTAGATTCCTTAATCAGAATCTTCGTGGTATAAGCTAGAATCTATTGGCAGCATCCTTGAGAATCTGGAAAGTTTAAACCTTGTCTGTGGTATGATGTGTGGAAAACGATCCAACACAAAACTCACTGGCAAGTGTACCGGGTCGCATCAAGTAATAATAACTCACATGAGTGAGGTCGATCCCACAGGGATTGAAGGATTGAGCAATTTTAGTTTAGTGGTTGATTTAGTCAAGCGAATCAAATATTGGTTGAGTGGTTTATCTTTGACAGAAGTTAAATTGCTTGAAATGTAAAGGGAGAGGGGAGAATTGCAGTAAATTAAAGGACAGGAAAGTAAAAGTGCTGAATCTTAAAGGACAGGAATTTAAATGACTGAAACTTAAAGTGCAAAGAATGTAAATTGCAGTAATTTAAATGGCAAGAAATGTAAATTGCTTGAATATAAAAGGGGAATTAAGGATTGGGAATTCAGAATTCCAGCAATTAATAAAGTAGAAGATGAATTGGAATAAACTAAATTTCAAACAAAAAATGAAATTAAACTGCAGCAGGGGTTCACAGAAGAACCAAAAAGGAAAATGGGATCTCAGGACTCAAGAGACTAGAAAGCAACGTCTAGATCTCAATTGCCTTCCCAGATCCAAGCCCACAAAGCAATTAACAAGAAATTGAAGAAGAAGCAGTAAAGGAATTGAAATTCAACTTAATTATGTAGAAGAAGATTTAAAGATGTTTTGAATGGAGATTGAGACAGAATTTCCTCAATTCTTCACACCCAAAACTCAAAACAAGGAAATTAAAAGTGCCCAAGCAATAACGAGGAAGAAGAGAGATCAATTCTCCTCCCCAATTCTCTGAAATCTCAGTGAAGTCACCAAGAGAAAGTTCAAAAGCTCAAAATAAAAGTAAAGGTTCAAAGGAAAATTCAAAGTTCAAAAGTAAAGGGAAAGGTTAACGGTCCTAATTACATCAAACTATCTCCTATTTATAAACTTTCTATTCTTGGATCTTGGGATTTGGATGGGCTTTTGATTTGGTGAAGAAATGAGTTAAATTGGATTTTTAATCCAATTTTTAAGCCCATGAAAAATTGCTTCCAGGAGGCTGCCCTGCCCTTGTGGAGGGCAGGGCAGAAAATGGTGCGTGTTGGTGCTTGTGTGCTTGGTGTGTGATGCTGCAGGATGCTGCCCTGCCCTCACGGAGGGCAGGGCAGAACTTTTTGGTGCACCAGATTTGTGCCTGTGCGTGCTGCTGGTGCTGCCGAGTGGTGCCTGTGCGTGCTGCTGGTGCTGCCGAGCCTTCCCTTGGTGCGCCAGAATGGTGCGCTGGCTGTGCACCACAAAATGCTGCCCTGCCCTCGCGGAGGGCAGGGCAGTGTTTCCAAAAGTGAAGTTCCAAGTTCGAAACTTGGTGGATGCACACACTACCCATTTTCCTTGGCTTTCTTGGCACCATAATGAAGCTTAGTTCCTTGCTTCCTCATGGTCCCGTGTTCAACTCTTGTGGCAAGCATTGGTAGGCATTTTCCTTTGATTTATTTTCCATGAAGGCCCGATACTGCCCTTGAGGAGGGCAGGGCAACATTTTGTTCTTCTTGATTCCAAGGCACAGATTTGTGCTCTGCCCTTGTAGTGGGCAGGGCAGAGTTGCCTTTCAAGCTTTGTTCCCTTATGCTGCCCTCCTAGAGGGCAGTGTGCCCTTGTGGAGGGCAATGCTTGCTTCCTCCATTATAAGCCACGCCTTTTTCTCCCTCGGCCACACTTTCTTAGGCCACGCTTTCTCTTTTATTCTTTTCTTCACCTACAATAAACCAAAACAACCACTCCAAGTATCACTAAATTCACAAGGCTTATAAATCAATTAAAATTCAATTAAAATTAGCTTAAACCTCATGAGTTAACATTAATTTCATGGTGGTTGTTTGATTTAAAGAAGTTATGCATTTTCACTCCAAATCACTTACTTAGGATGCAAGAAAGTGCATAAAGACTAATAAAACAAGTGAAATTAGCTTGAAAAATGGGTATATGATGACTTGTCATCACAACACCAAACTTAAATCTTGCTTGTCCCCAAGCAAGCATCAAAATTAAGAGCAATTGAAATGAATTAAGAAAAGAACACATATCCTTATTAGGCGTATAGCAGAACTTGATTTATGGGATCTTTATGCAGACAATGATAACTCAATTATTGTTGTTGTTACATAATATACATCTTTCCTCAAAGGCTTGCTAAACTTGCTGTTATAAGACTCACTTTTTAATTACTCCCTTGCTAACTTTTCTTGGCTTATAATGCTTAACAAGCTTATTATTCTTTTAGAGGTTTGGTGTCTAATGTTGCAGTAATAGCCTTTGGCTTTATTTTTCTTTTCTTTTGCTCAACATCTTTCCACCACAGACACATGGCTCACTAATTCTTCCTAGGATCATTGATGCCCAGCATCTCTTTGGATAACTAAATGTTCTGTATCTAAGTTGCTCTTTATTGTGGACTTTCAATTGGCCATCCCAAATCAGTTGATCTAAGTGACCGGGTTTTAAAATACCCCTTAGAATTTACTTATCCAAGCATATCTTAGTACAAGAACACCACAGGCATATGTCCTAGGGTCCAAGCTATTGGTGTCCAACCTTTATTCTTTGTTTTTCTTGCCACTTTGGCTTTTTCTTCTTATTTTCTTTCTGTTTTTGTTCCCAAGGGCTTTTTCTTTATTGATAAGAATCTTTATAACAGCAAGCTAACTCACACTTAAACGAAAATGATATTATGCAACAATTATTTCATGAGTTATGCATTTAATCAAACACATATACCACCATTAACTTCCATTCTTACTTATGCAACATTGGATATTTCACTTTTCAATTCAAACAATTCTCTTTTATTCAAGCATGTGGGAAACAAAACAAAATTTAACTAAGTGATGGATAACAAGCATCATGCAGATTTAACATTCTTAACAAACAATTCCACTTGCAACTAGATACACACTTTAGCAGGACATACAAGAATTCCTGAATTTAAACATTTCAAAACAACAAGGATTAAGTGTAGATACAACCTTTTGGGTTGCAGCTTTTTATTCTTCCTCTTGTTGTACTCCTTTTGAGTTAAGATGCACAAAATCTTCAATGGTTGACTACTTTCCTGCATAATTCTCAAAAGTTGCTTGCTTCTCAAGCCCTTAGATGAATGGTTAATATGCATAAAGTGAGTGTGTCTTTTGGATTTATTTTGGTGTGGGAACACCAAACTTAATTGTTTGCCATAGCCTCTGATGCAACAAATTAACAATATGTGAAACCTTGTGTCCTTGCTAAAGGTTATGGAATTAAAGCTAAAAAGCAGTTAAATAGTTGGATAAGTTGTTTGATTGCTTGGAGCTAGCATTATGCAGGAAGTGAGAATGTTTTTAAATGAAATTTTGGTGGAACACCAAACTTAGAATCTTTCATTCTCCCTTAAATTATTTTGGTGTGCAACACCAAACTTAGCTCCTTGCAATGCATACCAATTATTCAACATTTTTATTGAAAAAGCTATGAAAAGAAAACTACCTCCGGTTGGGTTGCCTCCCAACAAGCGTTTCTTTATTGTCACTAGCTTGACATCTTACTCTTTGCTCATGGGGGGTGAAAATCATAGTGCCTCAGCTTTTCTCCTCTTACTGTGGACTTCCTTCCAGTATCCTCTTTGATGATCTCTAGGTGTTCAAGTGAAAGGATCCGGTTCACAGTATAGCACTCAGATGATTGTAGAGACACCTTCATTGGTTGGGTGTTTAACATCACTTTATCCCCTGGTGAGAAGCCTTCAGTGGGAATTTTCTTATTTCTCCACCCTTTTGGCCTCTTCTTCTTTTCTTCTTTCTCAGGAGATAATTCATGCCTTGGTGGTTCTTTATTTGGAGTGTTGAGGCTCCCATCTGGGGGTTTTGGATCTAGTTCCTCCTTGATTTCTTTGGTATGTTGCACCATCTCTACTTCTTTGAAGCATGGATTTGGAAGTCTTGGAGTTAACTCATTGAATGCCTCTTTCAAGCTATGATCCCTGCCTTTATCCTCTGTATAGTCTTCTTCTTGAGTGGGTTCATGCAGGGTTTTAAAAACATGGAATGCTAGGTGCTCATCATGCACTCTCAACAACAATTCCCCTTTTTCAACATCTATCAATGCTCTGCCTGTAGCCAGGAAAGGCCTCCCCAGAATGATGGGAGTGTTAGGGTCCTCCTCCATATCTAGGATGATAAAATCAGCTGGGAGAAGGAATTTCCCCACCTTTACCAGTACATTCTCTACAACTCCAAGTGCTTGCTGGATGGATTTGTCAGCCATTTGCAGGAGTATTCGTGTGGATTTCAGCTCACAAATTCGGAGTTTTCTCATTAGAGACAAAGGCATCAAGTTTATGCTTGCACCAAGGTCACAAAATGACTTCTCAATTGTTATGTCCCTTATGGTGCAAGGTATGTAAAAACTCCCAGGATCATCTTTCTTCTCTGGCAACTCTCTTTGGAGGATAGCACTACATTCCTTTGTCATCTCAACAATCTGTCCTTCCTTCAGGGATCTTTTCTTTGTCAGCACTTCCTTCATGAATTTGGCATATAGTGGCATCTGTTCAAGTGCTTCCAAGAAAGGAATATTGATGCTAAGTGTCTTGAATATGTCCAGGAATTTTGAGTATTGCTTATCCTCATTTTCTTTTTTAAACCTCTGAGGATATGGAAGTTTGGGGACACAAGGATTCACTTCTTCCCTCTTCTTTTGTAGTTGTGATTCAATGATGTTCTTGTCTCCCTTTGAAATTTGTGCATTTTTGGTTTCTTGATCCTCTTTACGTTTCCCTTCTGTCTCTTCTTGTGGAACCTCTCTGTTATGTTTGTCCTGATTGATGGCTTCCTTCTTCATAGTCTTCTCACTTCCCACTGTAATTACTTTGCACTCCTCCCATTTTGTGGCTTTTCCTTTGTCCCTTGGGTGTTCTTCAGTGACATTGGGGAAGGCATTTGCTCTCTTCTCATCCATTTCTGAAATTTGCTTAGCCATTTGCCCCATGTGTCTCTCAATGTTTCTGATTGAGGTTTCTTGGTTCTTGAATGCCAGGGTCTGATCTTTCCTTGCAGCTTCCTGATCTTGTCTTGCCATCTCTTGATTTTTCATGAGTTTCTCCATCATTTTCTCTAGACTTGAGATTCTTTGAGAGTCTGAATTTGGTTTTGGTTGTGTGAAATGAGATGGTTGTTGTTGGAAGTTGTTTGAATTAATTGTGGGGGTACTTTGTGGGTGGGATGTGGATGTGAAAAAGTTATTCTGGTGGTTTTGTGAGTTATTATGGGGTTGGTGATATGTGTTTTGTGAATTTTTGAATTGGTTAGTATTATTGGATGAATGGTTATGGTTGCTTGTGTTGCTGAGGCTGCCAGAGTTGAAGTCCCTTTGTCCTTGATTCTGATGCTCACCCCACCTTGAATTAGAATGAGTCTTCCAGGGTGTCTTGTGTGCATTACCATGAAAATTGTGTTGAAATGAACTTGAAGTATTGTTCATGCATTGTACCTGCTCAGGGCTTTGTTGCTCAAAATTGAATGTCCCAAAACTTTCTTCAGATTGATTCCACCCATGTGAGGTTTGAGATTGGCATTGTGTGTTTACTGCAACACCTTGCAATCCATCAATTTTCTTGGCCATCATTTCTATTTGTTGCTGAAGCTGTTGATGCATCTGTTTGTTTTGTGCCAAGAGAACGTCAATACCTTCAAGCTCCAGCACATCCCTTCTCTGGGCTGGTTGGCGTTGTCTTTGATGAGCAAAGAAATATTGATTGTTTGCCACCATCTCTATGAGGTTTTGGGCTTCCTCTGCTGTCTTCATTAGCTGCAATGAGCCTCCTGCTAAATGATCTAATGCTTCTTGAGCTTTCTGGGTCAACCCTTCATAGAAGTTTTGGAGTCTATCCCACTCACTAAACATTTCTAGGGGACATTTCCTGATTAAGGCCTTGTATCTCTCCCAGGCATCATACAGTGACTCTCCATCCATTTGAATGAATGTTTGCACCTCTGTTTTCAGCTTGATAATCCTTTGAGGAGGATAGAACTTGGCTAGGAATTTGCTCACTAAGTCTTTTCAATTATTGATGCTTTCTTTGGGAAATGTCTCTAGCCATTGAGTGGCCTTATCCTTCAGAGAGAATGGAAACAGCAGTAGCTTGTAGATGTCTGGATGCACACCACTTGTTTTGACAGTTTCACAAATCCTGAGGAAGATGGATAAGTGTTGGTTTGGATCTTCAAGTGGACTTCCTCCATAGGAGCAATTGTTTTGCACCAGAGTGATAAGTTGAGGCTTCAACTCAAAATTATTTGCATGAACGTTGGGAGTGAGTATGCTACTCCCACAGTTGCTTGCATTGGGGATAGTGTAAGAGGCTAACACCCTTCTTGCAGGCTGGGTATTGTTGCTCACTCCCTCTTCACGCACCTCAGCCTCCATGACTTGCAAGAATCACAAACAAACCAAATGAAACATGGACATTCTAATGCTAGAATGTGGTTAGAGGGTTAGGTGACACAATGTGTGAAACAGTTAATGTGCTTAGTTAAAAGAAAAAAATGCTTAATCTAGACCACCACCTTACTTAATCATTGTCAATCTAATTCAATCCCCGGCAATGGCGCCAAAAACTTGATGTGTGGAAAACGATCCAACACAAAACTCACCGGCAAGTGTACCAGGTCGCATCAAGTAATAATAACTCACATGAGTGAGGTCGATCCCACAGGGATTGAAGGATTGAGCAATTTTAGTTTAGTGGTTGATTTAGTCAAGCGAATCAAATATTGGTTGAGTGGTTTATCTTTGACAGAAGTTAAATTGCTTGAAATGTAAAGGGAGAGGGGAGAATTGCAGTAAATTAAAGGACAGGAAAGTAAAAGTGCTGAATCTTAAAGGACAAGAAATTAAATGACTGAAACTTAAAGTGCAAGGAATGTAAATTGCAGTAACTTAAATGGCAAGAAATGTAAATTGCTTGAATATAAATGGGGAATTAAGGATTGGGAATTCAGAATTCCAGCAAGAGAAAGTAGATTGCAACAATTAATAAAGTAGAAGATGAATTGGAATAAACTAAATTTCAAACAGAAAATGAAATTAAACTGCAGCAGGGGTTCACAGAAGAACCAAAAAGGAAAATGGGATCTCAGGACTCAAGAGACTAGAAAGCAACGTCTAGATCTCAATTGCCTTCCCAGATCCAAGCCCACAAAGCAATTAACAAGAAATTGAAGAAGAAGCAGTAAAGGAATTGAAATTCAACTTAATTATGCAGAAGAAGATTTAAAGATGTTTTGAATGGAGATTGAGACAGAATTTCCTCAATTCTTCACACCCAAAACTCAAAACAAGGAAATTAAAAGTGCCCAAGCAATAACGAGGAAGAAGAGAGATCAATTCTCCTCCCCAATTCTCTGAAATCTCAGTGAAGTCACCAAGAGAAAGTTCAAAAGCTCAAAATAAAAGTAAAGGTTCAAAGGAAAATTCAAAGTTCAAAAGTAAAGGGAAAGGTTAAAGGTCCTAATTACATCAAACTATCTCCTATTTATACACTTTCTATTCTTGGATCTTGGGATTTGGATGGGCTTTTGATTTGGTGAAGAAATGAGTTAAATTGGATTTTTAATCCAATTTTTAAGCCCATGAAAAATTGCTTCCAGGAGGCTGCCCTGCCCTTGTGGAGGGCAGGGCAGAAAATGGTGCGTGTTGGTGCTTGCGTGCTTGGTGTGTGATGCTGCAGGATGCTGCCCTGCCCTCGCGGAGGGCAGGGCAGAACTTTTTGGTGCACCAGATTTGTGCCTGTGCGTGCTGCTGGTGCTGCCGAGTGGTGCCTGTGCGTGCTGCTGGTGCTGCCGAGCCTTCCCTTGGTGCGCCAGAATGGTGCGCTGGCTGTGCACCATAAAATGCTGCCCTGCCCTCGCGGAGGGCAGGGCAGTGTTTCCAAAAGTGAAGTTCCAAGTTCGAAACTTGGTGGATGCACATGCTACCCATTTTCCTTGGCTTTCTTGGCACCATAATGAAGCTTAGTTCCTTGCTTCCTCATGGTCCCGTGTTCAACTCTTGTGGCAAGCATTGGTAGGCATTTTCCTTTGATTTATTTTCCATGAAGGCCCGATACTGCCCTTGAGGAGGGCAGGGCAACATTTTGTTCTTCTTGATTCCAAGGCATAGATTTGTGCTCTGCCCTTGTAGTGGGCAGGGCAGAGTTGCCTTTCAAGCTTTGTTCCCTTATGCTGCCCTCCTAGAGGGCAGTGTGCCCTTGTGGAGGGCAATGCTTGCTTCCTCCATTATAAGCCACGCCTTTTTCTCCCTCGGCCACACTTTCTTAGGCCACGCTTTCTCTTTTATTCTTTTCTTCACCTACAATAAACCAAAACAACCACTCCAAGTATCACTAAATTCACAAGGCTTATAAATCAATTAAAATTCAATTAAAATTAGCTTAAACCTCATGAGTTAACATTAATTTCATGGTGGTTGTTTGATTTAAAGAAGTTATGCATTTTCACTCCAAATCACTTACTTAGGATGCAAGAAAGTGCATAAAGACTAATAAAACAAGTGAAATTAGCTTGAAAAATGGGTATATGATGACTTGTCATCATGGTATTCCGAGTAGGATTCTGGGATTGGATGACTGTGACGAGCTTCAAACTCGCGAGTGTTAGGCGTAGTGACTGACGTAAACGGATCAATGGATCTTATTCCGACGTGATCGAGAACCGACAGATGATTAGTCGTGCTGTGACAGAGCATTTGGACCATTTTCACTGAGAGGATGGGAAGTAGCCATTGACAAGGGTGATGCCCTACATACAGCTTGCCATGGAAAGAGCCTTGCATGTATGAAAGTGAGAAAGCATTTTGTTGCAGGAATTCAGAGGACAAAGCATCTCCAAAACTCCAACATATTCTCCATTATTGCGTAACAATTATTTATTTTATGCCCTTTCATTCTTTTTACAATTGAAATTAAAGAACCCTATTGGTATCCTGACTAAGAATAATAAGATAACCATAGCTTGCTTCAAGCCAACAATCTCTGTGGGATTCGACCCTTACTCACGTAATGTATTACTTGGACGACCCAGTGCACTTGCTGGTTAGTTGTGCGGAATTACATAGTGTGAAGTAATTTTCGTGCACTACACTCCTTCGACTTCAAGGGTCTCTACTACCTTTACCTTTAGGGCCTCCTCTAGCTCCTTATGAAGTATGAATTCGTGAAGATGATCCATACTCTCTTGTTCTATGTCAATAGCATAACTGGGATCATATTGCTCTTGGATTATTGGATGTGGGTGTTCTTCCATGGAGGATGGTGATGGGATGGAAAGATCATTATGTGGTTGAAAAGGAAGCGCACTAGAGCTTGAGGGTTGAATATTGGAGGTATTCGATGACCCAATCTAGGAGACGAGAGCTTGTATAGCAGAGGTCGGGCCGGTAAGTGTGTTTTCCATGGTCTTTTGTCTTTGGTGCATAACACTAAGAGTGTTGTTATCCAGTGGAGGTTGGGGTGGATAGGATGGCTCATTATTTTGGAGAAAGGGTTCATAATAGGAAGGTGGTTTTTCTTGGTAAGGGTATGGAGATGATGAATATGGAGGTGGTGGTTCATGAGAATAATTGTTTCAGAATTGGGGTAGTTCTATGTATGGTTCGTTCAGCTCATAGTGTGGTTGGTATGGTGGATATGGATTAGGGTCATATGGGGGTGTTTGGTGGTAAGGGACTTGTGAGTATGGTGGTTCAAAGCTATATTGAGGAGGGGGTTTATAGGCGTATGGTGGTGGTTGTTGAAAATCAAAAGAGCGCTTACCATAGCCATTTTCTTGATATGCTTTTTGGAATGTCTCTTGGTCATAGTATGTTGGCGGAGGCTATTGCCAAGAGTGTTGATCAAATCCTTGTGGCTCCTCCCATCTTTGGTTGTCCCATCCTTGATGCATGTTCTCATTGTAATCTCCTCTCCCTGCAACATAATTGTAACTAGACTCATAGCCAAAGGGGTGAGAATTCATAGTAGCTAATAAAAATTAAAAACAAAAAAAACAAAAATAAATAAACAAGAAAAAAAAAATATTTACAATAACCAATAATAAGGCACACGTTTGCAATTTCCCAGCAACGGCGCCATTTTGACGATCGGATTTCTATCGGTAAAGAAATTCACAAGAATATAATCGCGTTGTAAGTATAGCTTCTAAACCAATAGAGAATCCTTTCGTACAAAAGTTTGGTTGTCACAAGTAACAAAACCCAATAAAATTTATAAACCAAAGTATTCAAACCTCGGGTCGTCTTCTCAAGGAATTACAGGGAGGTGTGTTTTATTATTGATTATGGAAAAAGTATCTTTTTGGGGGTTTTTAAATAGGCTGAACAAGAAAAGTGCATTGCAAGAAATTAAATTAATAACTAATAAAGCTCTTGGTAAGGTATGAGAATTAGAAGTCCTATCCTAGTTATCCTTATCAATTGTGATGAGAATTGGCTTTTCCTCCCACTTGGTCAACCTCTAACTATGAAGGTATGTTAAGTGGATAAATCGATTTGATTCCTCAAGTCCTAGTCAATTCCTAAGAAAAGACTAGAATTAGGGGGATTCAAATCAATCAGCAAAGAATTCCAATTTTCAATCATCAGCTGAGTTTGATAACTCAAGAGTCTCTAATTACTCAACCAAAGCTAAGAGTATAAAAAGCTAAATTAAAATCATAAATCTGAAATACCTCAATTTGCATTAATAAAAGAAATCAAATCTAACATGGAAAAGTTCATAAATTAAATTGGGAAAATAAATAAAAGGAACATTAAACCTGGAAATTGAGAAGAAGAAATCCTAAATCCTTTAAGAGGAATCCTAATCCAAAATCCTAAGAGAGATGAGAGAACCTCTCTCTCTAAAAGCTAAATCTAAAAACCTAAAATTATGAATTATCAGCTTTGCTAAGTATCAATTGAGTCTTTGCATGTTCCCTGGCTTTATTCTGTGTTTCTGGGCCAAAAACTGGGTCAAAATGCGGCCCAAAATCGTCCCCAGTGTTTCCTGAATTTTCTGCAGATCGTGCATGTCACGTGTACGCGTCGGTCACGCGTACGCGTCATTTAGCATTTTCCTTGCCACGCGTACGCGTCGTCCACACATTCGCGTCGTCTGTGCAGACTCCAATACACGCATTCGCGTCAGGCATGCAAACGCGTCACTGCGATTTTCTCATTTCACGTGGTCACGTGAGCCATTCGTCCGCGTCGGTGTTCGCCGGTCATCTCCTTAGTTTCTTGTGTTCCTTCCATTTTTGCAAGCTTCCTCTCCATTCTCTAAGTCATTCCTGCCCTATGAAGCCTGAAACACTTAACACACGAATCACGACATCGAATGGTATAAAGGAGAATAAAAATACATATTTAAAAGATCTCTAGGAAGCACGTTTTCAACCATGGACAATTTTTGGGAAGGAATTGTAAATACATGCAAATCATATGAATAAGTGGGCAAGAATTTGATAAAAACCACTCAATTAAACACAATATAAACCATAAAATAGTGGTTTATCATGCTACTCAGAAAAATACAATCTTAAAACAAGGCTAAACGTCCAAACAAACTAAAGAGCGATGTTATGCCTAAAGTTAGTTCGACTACAAAGCCCGGATGGCCAGCAATAAAAGTGATGTAGCAGATGAAAAGAGGATGTCAAGGCAGCCAAAAGGCATAGTCCAGGAGACCCAAGGCACCTCTAATCAAAGAAAGGCTACACAGATACAAACATATCAACATCGAATGCATCATTATGCACATAAAACATTAAAGGCTCAAAGACTGCCTAAGTTGCACCCCAAGATTTTAAAGTGTTTTTTTTAAAATAAAAGTTGCTAGGAAGCAACTAAGCGTCAGAGGTCATCCACAAAAACTTACAAGTTCAACAAAAAGTCCACAAACCGGACTACACAAATACATAGCCAAAACAAAGGTATAAAAAGAGGTCACAAAGGAGCCGAAGTTGCTTCAGCAACTACATCTTTAGGAAAAGGAGGCCTAGTCGTGAGCGGGGTGACATTGACAACTCCATCCAACCCACCCAGAATCTCCACCTTGGACTTTGGCTCAGAGGGGACCACCTCGGCAGAAGGAATTGAAGAGGCTGAAGCTGCAGAAGCTTTGGCTGGTGGTACAAGAGGAGGACCCTCATCTTCATCACCTGGGACAGGCACGATCTTGCTATCCTCCACCATATTATCCAGACTGAACAAAGTAAGGTCGAGCTCAGGGGCAAGAACCCGGACTTGGGCCTTCAAGTTTTCATACGCATCGGTCACGCTGTCCACCATGTGACGTTGAAGTTCGGTGTAATCATCCTGGGCAAACTGAAGCCTTTCCCTGGTCTACAACAACTTGCCATATGTGTGGGTGTAGCTCTCTTTCGACTTCTTAGCCATCTCCTCGGCCAGGTTGGCCGACGTCTCAGCAGCAGTAGCCCGGGCCTTCTCCTTCTCAACATCAAGCTCCAACTTGGCAACCCTGGCATCAAGCTCATCCTTCAGACCTTTAATTCTATCATATTCTGATTTGGCTTCCTCCATAAAGGCCCTAGTGGTATGAAGGGGTACTCCCTTATAACCCGTGATAAGGCCGCACCAACATTGGTAATCTGAACACTATTACTAGCAACAACATCGAGGTGATGGAGAATTGACACATCATCCAAGGGAATCCTACCATGAGAAGTAATTAGTTCCGTGGCAAAAGCCACACTATCAAACTCCTAGTTGTTCAGATCATAAGCTTCCACAGTCTTTTGCCTCTTGGGAGGAGGACCAACAAAGGTAGGGAAAGAGGCAGCACTAGAGGTCTCAACAGGAGGAACGGTAGAAGCTGTCCGAACTCCAGAGGTCAGAATAATCTTCCTCAGACCCTGCTGGTCAGAAGTCGGCCTCTTCGGGGGCACCTGGGAAGACCCTTCCCCCGATGTCTTGGCCGTCAAGTTCTGGGTAGCCGTCGCCTTCTTGGCTTTCTGAAAGGCCTTCATAGAGTCAGAAGATTTAACCATCTCTGAAAAGAAACCAGAAAAGATATTAGACAACTGGAAAGGGATAAATTGTCAAAAAATAAAAGAAAACTATCGGAAAGAAGTCAGACGCTACCGAGTTCAGCACAGAGGAGGGAAGGATCTCCTAGAAACTTTTTAGTATCCAAATAAGGAGGCTCCCTCCAATGTTCCTCTAAAACACCCACAAAGGCTTGTTCTACTTCACTCAGACTCTCCCAAGAATATTTGACCACTACTACATCCTTTTGCCACTACAAAGGGAAGGTAGGCTCATTATTTTCATCTAAAAAGAAAGGCCGAGCATCCTCAACGGCTCGGACCTTGAAGTAATAGTTCTTAAAATCACGGAAAGACTCATCAAACATCAAAAATACCTTTTTCCCTTGAGTAGCTCGGAAGAAAATCCAAGAGGCCTTCTTCTTGACTACCCCAGGCTTGGTCAAAACAAACAAGTAAAGGAAGAGAGCTAGGGTAGGTCGAATACCCAGCTCTTGACACAACAACTGAAAGATCTTTATAAAACCCCAAGAGTTCGGATGAAGCTAAGAAGGGGCCACATTGCATGTCCATAAGAGGTCGGTCTCAAAAGCTAGGGTAGGTCGAATACTGATGAACGGATAATTTATACGCTTTTTGGCATTGTTTTTAGATAGTTTTTAGTATAATCTAGCTACTTTTAGGGATGTTTTCATTATCTTTTATGCTAAATTCACATTTCTGGACTTTACTATGAGTTTGTGTGTTTTTCTGTGATTTCAGGTAATTTCTGGCTGAAATTGAGGGACCTGAGCAAAACTCTGATAAAAGGCTGACAAATGACTACTGATGCTGTTGGATTCTGACCTCCCTGCACTCGAAATGGATTTTTTGGAGCTACAGAAGTCCAAATGGTGAGCTCTCAATGGCGTTGGAAAGTAGACATCCAGAGCTTTCCAGCAATATTTAATAGTCCATACTTTATTCATGATTAGAAAACGTAAACTGGCGTTCCATGCTGCATTCTGGAGTCAAACGCCAGAAACACGTCACGAACCAGAGTTGAATGCCAAAAACACGTTACAACTTGGCGTTCAACTCCAAAAGAAGCCTCAGCTCGTGTAAAGTTCAAGCTCAGCCCAAGCACACACCAAGTGGGCCCCGGAAGTAGATTTCTGAATCAATTACTTACTTCTGTAAACCCTAGTAGCTAGTCTAGTATAAATAGGACTTTTTACTATTGTATTCGGTGTCTTTGACCAATCGTGGATCCTGGATTGTATTTTTGATCCTGTGATCACGTTTTGGGGGCTGGCCATTCGGCCATGCCTGGACCTTCATCACTTATGTATTTTCAATGGTGGAGTTTCTACACACCATAGATTAAGGGTTTGGAGCTCTGCTGTACCCCGAGTTTTAATGCAATTACTACTATCTTTTATTCAATTTCAATCTTATTTCTATTCTAAGATACTACTCGTACTTCAACCTGATGGATGTGATGATCCGTGACACTCATCATCATCCGTCCCTATGAACGCGTGCCTGACAACCACTTCCGTTCTACAAGTGAAAGCTAGAGTGTGTATCTCTTGGATTCCTGATGCACGACGCATGGTTGCCCTCGCCTGACAACCGAGCCTTCCATTCCATGAGATCAGAGTCTTCATGGTATAAGCTAGAATTGATGGCGGCATTCATGAGAATCCGGAAAGTCTAAACCTTGTCTATGGTATTCCGAGTAGGATTCCGGGATTGAATGACTGTGACGAGCTTCAAACTCGCGATTGTTGGGCGTCATGACAAACGCAAAAGAATCAAGGGATTCTATTCCAACATGATCGAGAACTGACAGATGATTAGCCGTGCCGTGACAGAGCATTTGGACCTTTTTCACTGAGAGGATGAGATGTAGCCATTGACAACGGTGATGCCCTACATACAGCTTGCCATGGAAAGGAGTAAGAAGGATTGGATGAAGGCAGTAGGAAAGCAGAGATTCAGAAGGAGCACAGCATCTTCATACGCCTGTCTGAAATTCCCATCGATGATCTACATAAGTATTTTTATCTTTATTTTCTGTTTATTTACTATTATTATTCGAAAACTCTATCACCATTTATTATCCGCCTGACTGAGATTTACAAATTGACCATAGCTTGCTTCATACCAACAATCTTTATGGGATCGACCCTTACTCACGTAAGGTTTATTACTTGGACGACCCAGTACACTTGCTGGTTAGTTGAGCGAAGTTGTAAAATTATGTTTAGACCATGGTATTGAGCACCATGTTTT
Organism: Arachis hypogaea; assembly: GCF_003086295.3. Classification (NCBI taxonomy): domain Eukaryota; kingdom Viridiplantae; phylum Streptophyta; class Magnoliopsida; order Fabales; family Fabaceae; genus Arachis; species Arachis hypogaea. Next base: position 79,015,892 of record NC_092036.1, read on the forward strand.
TAGGGCCATTACAAGGGAATCAATTTCGAACAACAATTTAAGTATGAATCACAATTTCGTCCACCAAGTTTTTGGCACCATTGCCGGGGATTGTTCGAGTATGGACAGCTGACGGTTCATCTTGTTGCTCAGATTAGGTAATTTTTTTATTTTCTTTTCAAAAAAAATTTCAAAAATATTTTTCAATATTTTTCCCTTTATTTTCGAAAATTATTCTAAATTTTTAAGAATGAATTCTAAAGTTTCAAAATGGTATGCTGAAGCTTGGCTGGCCATCGAGCTTTAGACTAACCTGGTATGATTCCTGAAATCTTGATTGAGGACTGTGAATTCATTACTTCCTTTTTCCTATATGTTTTTCAAAAAATATAAAATAAAATCCAAAAAAATAATAAAATTATAAAAATAAAAAATATTTTTGTGTTTCTTGTTTGAGTCTTGTGTCATGTTTTAAGTTTGGTGTCAATTGCATATTCTTATTGTTCTTGCAATTTTCGAAAATTCATGCATTCATAGTGTTCTTCATGATCTTCAAGTTGTTCTTGGTAAGTCTTCTTGTTTGATCTTGATGTTTTCTTGCTTTGTGTCTTTTATTGTTTTTCATGTGCATCTTTGCATTCATATTGTCTAAGCATTAAAGATTTCTAAGTTTGGTGTCTTGCATGTTTTCTTTGCATAAAAAATTTTCAAAAATATGTTCTTGATGTTCATCATGATCTTCAAAGTGTTCTTGGTGTTCATCTTGACATTCATGGTATTCTTGCATGCATTATGTGTTTTGATTCATAATTTTCATGTTGTGAGTCATTTTTTATGTTTTTCTCTCTCATAATTAAAAATTCAAAAAAAAAAAAAATATTTTCCTTTTTTCTCTCAAAATTTCGAAAATTTGAGTTGACTTAGTAAAAAATTTTTAAAATTAGTTGTTTCTTGTAAGTTAAGTCAAATTTTCAAATTTTAAAAATCTTATCTTTTCAAAAATTTTTCAAAAATCAAATCTTTTTCATTTTTTTATTAATTTTCGAAATTTATTTTTTTTAAATTATTTTTCAAAAATCTTTTTCTTAATTTTATCTTTATTTTCGAAAATTATGCTAACAATTAATATGATTGATTCAAAAATTTGAAGTTTGTTACTTTCTTGTTAAGAAAGGTTCAATCTTTAAACTCTAGAATCATATCCTTTAGTTTCTTGTTAGTCAAGTAATTAATTTTAATTTTAAAAATTAAATCTTTTCTAACCATATCTTTTTAATCATATCTTTTTATCTTATCTTTTATATCATATCTTTTTCAAAATTTTATCTTTTTTCAAAAATTTGATTTTAAAATATCTTTTCTAACTTCTTATCTTCTTATCTTCTTATCTTTTCAAATTTGATTTTCAAATATTTTTCAACTAACTATTTGACTTTTTGTTTGTTTCTTATCTTTTTCAAAACTACCTAACAACTCTTCTCTCTCTAATTTTCGAAAATACCTCCCTCTTTTTCAAAAAATTCTTTTTTTTTAATTAATTAATTGTTTTAAATTTTAATTTTAATTTTATTTGTTATCTTAATTTTCGAAAATCATTAACTCCTTTTCAAAATTATTTTCGAAAACTTCTGTCTCTCATCTTATTCTATTTATTTATTCATTCACTAACACTCCTCTTCATCTCAAATCACTGCCCTTATCCTCACCCTTGTGTTTGGATTCTCCTTTCTTTATCCCCTTTCTTCTTCTACTAATAATAAGGAACCTCTTTACTGTGACATAGAGGATTCCTCTTCTTTTTCTGTTCTCTTCTCTTTCATATGAGCAGGAACAAGGAAAAAGGCATTCTTGTTGAAGCTGATCCAGAACTTGAAAGGACTTTGAAGAGGAAACTAAGAGAAGCTAAATTACAACAATCCAGGGACAACCTTGCTAAAATTTTCGAACAAGAAAAGGAGATGGCAGCCGAACCCAATAACAAGAATGCAAGGAGGATGCTTGGTGATTATACTACACCTACTTCCAAGTTTGATGGAAGAAGCATCTCAATTTCTACCATTGGAGCAAACACTTTTGAGCTGAAACCTCAATTAGTTGCTCTAATGCAATAGAACTGCAAGTTTCATGGAGTAGATCTTTGAGACTATTAAGACTAATGGAGTAGATCCTGAAGTCTACAGGCTCATGCTTTTCCCTTTTGCTGTAAGAGACAGAGCTAGAGCATGGTTGGACTCTCAACCTAAAGATAGTCTGGACTCCTGGGATAAGCTGGTCACGGCCTTCTTGGCTAAGTTCTTTCCTCCTCAAAATCTGAGCAAGCTTAGAGTGAATGTTCAGAGCTTCAAACAAAAAGATGGTGAATCCCTCTATGAAGCTTGGAAAAGATATAAGCAGATGACCAAAAGATGTCCTTCTGATATGTTTTCAGAATGGACCATGATAGATATATTCTATTATGGTCTATCTGAGTTCTCTAAGATGTCACTGGACCATTCTGCAGGTGGATCCATTCACCTAAAGAAAATGCCTGCAGAAGCTCAAGAACTTATTGACATGGTTGCAAATAACCAGTTCATGTACACTTTTGAGAGGAATTCCGTGAATAATGGGACGCCTCAAAGGAAGGGAGTTCTTGAAATTGATGCTCTGAATGCCATATTGGCTCAGAACAAAATGTTGACTCAGCAAGTCAGCATGATTTCTCAAAGTCTGAATGGATGGCTGATGAGCGGATAATTTACACGCTTTTGGCACTGTTTTTAGTATGTTTTTAGTACATTTTAGTTAGTTTTTAGTATGTTTTTATTAGTTTTTATTTAAAATTCACTTTTCTGGGCTTTACTATGAGTTTGTTTTTTTTTCTATGATTTCAGGGAATTTCTGGCTGAAATTGAGGGACCTGAGAAAAAATCTGATTCCCAATTGGTGAGCTCTCAATTGCGTTGGAAAGTAGACATCCTGGGCTTTCCAGCAATGTATAATAGTCCATACTTTGCCCGAGATTTAATGGCCCAAACCGACGTTGCAAATCAGCTTCAGAATTCCCGGCGTTTAATGCCGGAACTGGCACAAAAATTGGAGTTAAACGCCCAAACTGGCACAAAAGCTGGCGTTTAACTCCAGAAAAAGTCTCTACACATGAAAGCTTCAATTCTCAGCCAAAGCACACACCAAGTGGACCCCAGAAGTGGATTTTTACGTCATTTACTCATTTTTGTATATCCTAGGTTACTAGTTCACTATAAATAGGACCTTTTGACATTGTATCTTTACCTCATGACACTTTACACATTTCATATTGTACCTTCTACGGCATGAGTCTATAAACCCCATGGTTGGGGGTGAGGAGCTATGCTGTGTCTTGATGGATTAATGCAATTACTACTGTTTTTCATTCAATCACGCTTGCTTCTATTCTAAGATATCACTTGTTCCTCAACTTGATGAATGTGATGATCCGTGACACTCATCATCATTCTCACTTATGAACGTGTGCCTGACAACCACCTCCGTTCTACCCTAGATTGAGTGAATATCTCTTGGATTCCTTAATCAGAATCTTCGTGGTATAAGCTAGAATTGATAGCGGCATTCAAGAGAATCTGGAAGGTCTAAACCTTGTCTGTGGTATTCTGAGTAGGATTCAAGGATTGAATGACTGTGACGAGCTTCAAACTCCTGAGGGCTGAGCATTAGTGACAGACGCAAAAGAATCACTGGATTCTATTCCAATTTGATTGAGAACCGACAGATGATTAGCCGTGCTGTGATAGAGCGCGTTGAACATTTTCACTGAGAGGATGGGAGGTAGCCATTGACAACGGTGAAACCCTACATACAGCTTGCCATGGAAGGAGTCTTGCGTGCATAAAGAAGAAGACAGTAGGAAAGCAGAGATCCGGAAGATAGAGCATATCTGATGAGCGAATAATTTATACACTTTTTGGCGTTGTTTTTAGTATGCTTTTAGTATATTTTAGTTAGTTTTTAGTATATATTTACTAGTTTTTAGTTAAAATTCACTTTTCTGGACTTTACTATGAGTTTGTGTGTTTTCTTGTGATTTCAGGTATTTTCTGGCTGAAATTGAGGGACCTGAGCAAAAATCTGATTTAGAGGCTGAAAAGGACTGCAGATGCTGTTGGATTCTGACCTCCCTACACTCGAAGTAGATTTTCTGGAGCTACAGAAGCCCAATTGGCGCGTTCTCACCGGCGTTGGAAAGTAGACATCCTGGGCTTTCCAGCAATGTATAATAGTCCATACTTTGCCCGAGATTTGATGGCCCAAACCGGCGTTGCAAATCAGCTTCAGAATTCCCGGCGTTTAACGCCGGAACTAGCATAAAAATTGGAGTTAAACGCCCAAACTGGCATAAAAGCTGGCGTTTAACTCCAGAAAAAGTCTCTACACATGAAATCTTCAATTCTCAGCCCAAGCACACACTAAGTGGACCCCAGAAGTGGATTTTTATGTCATTTACTCATTTCTGTATACCCTAGGTTACTAGTTCACTATTAATAGGACCTTTTGATATTGTATCTGTACCTCATGACACTTTACACGTTTCTCATTGTATCTTCTACAGCATGAGTCTCTAAACCCCATGGTTGGGGGTGAGGAGCTCTGCTGTGTCTTGATGGATTAATGCAATTACTACTGTTTTTCATTCAATCATGCATGCTTCTATTCTAAGATATCACTTGTTCCTAAACCTGATGAATGTGATGATCCGTGACACTCATCATCATTCTCACCTATGAACAAGTGCCTGACAACCACCTCTGTTCTACCTTAGATTGAGTAGATATTTCTTGGATTCCTTAATCAGAATCTTCGTGGTATAAGCTAGAATTGATGGCGGCATTCAAGAGAATCCGGAAGGTCTAAACCTTGTCTGTGGTATTCTGAGTAGGATTCAAGGATTGAATGACTGTGACGAGCTTCAAACTCCTGAGGGTTGGGCATTAGTGACAGACGCAAAAGAATCACTGGATTCTATTCCAACTCGATTGAGAACCGACAGATGATTAGCTGTGCTGTGACAGAGCGCGTTGAACATTTTCACTGAGAGGATGGGAGGTAGCCATTGACAACAGTGAAACCCTACATACAGCTTGCCATGGAAGGAGCCTTGCGTGCTTGAAGAAGAAGACAGTAGGAAAGCAGAGGTTCAGAAGATAGAGCATCTCCAAAACCTCAACCTGTTCCCCATTACTGCAAAACAAGTACTTATTTCATGTTCTTTTGCTTTTTACAATCACCCCTGAAAATTATTGATATCCTGACTAAGAGTTACAAGATAACCATAGCTTGCTTCAAGCCGACAATCTCCGTGGGATCGACCCTTACTCACGTAAGGTATTACTTGGACGACCCAGTGCACTTGCTGGTTAGTTGTGCGGGATTGCAAAAGTGTGATTGCAATTTCGTGCACCAATATCCAAAACCTCAACCTGTTCTCCATTACTGCAAAACAAGTATTTATTTCATGTTCTTCTACTTTTCACAATTAAACCTGAGAATTATTGATATCCTGACTAAGAGTTACAAGATAACCATAGCTTGCTTCAAGCCAACAATCTCCGTGGGATCGACCCTTACTCATGTAAGGTATTACTTGGACGACCCAGTGCACTTGCTGGTTAGTTGTGCGAAATTGTAAAAGTGTGATTGCAATTTCGTGCACCAAGTTTTTGGCGCCTTTGCCGGGGATTGTTCGAGTTTGGACAACTGACGGTTTATCTTGTTGCTTAGATTAGGACTGTTTTATTTTTGTTGGTTTAGAGACTTTTATTTGAGTTTAGTTTCATATTTTAAGTTTGGTGTCAATTGCATGCTTTTGTTTTCTTTTAATTTTTCGAATTTGCATGTTCTTAGTCCCTTCTTGATCTTTAAAAATTCTAAGTTTGGTGTCTTCTTTGTGTTTTCCTTTAGGTTTTTGAAAATTTGTATGTGATTTTCTAAAAATTTCTAAGTTTGTGTCTTCTTTGTATTCTCCTTTAAATCTTCGAAATTTTGCATTAATTTTCAAAATCATATCTTTTTCAAAACAATTTTCAATCATATCTTTTTCAAAATAATTTTCAACCATATCTTTTTAATTGCTAATTCCAAAATCTTTTTAATCTAGTTTTCAATTTGCTTTGATTTTATTTTAGTTTTGAAAATTTTATTTTATTTTCTTTTCTTATTTTTTTATTATTTTCGGTCATTCCTAATTAAAAAAAAAATATTTTATACTTTACTTGTGAATCCATATCATTTTCCTTTCTCCATCATGGACCTAAGTGGAATTGAGCAGTCTAGAAGGACTCTGGGGTCATATGCTAACCCCATTACAGCTGCATATGGGAGTAGCATCTGTATACCTCCCATGAAAGCAAGCAGCTTTGAGCTAAATCCTCAACTCATTATCATAGTGCAGCAAAATTGCCAGTATTCCGATCTTCCATAGGAAGAACCTACTGAGTTTCTGGCACTGTTCTTGTAAATTGCTGACACAGTATGTGATAAAGAGGTGGATCAGGATGTCTACAGATTATTACTGTTTCCATTTGCTGTAAAAGATCAAGCTAAGAGGTGGTTGAATAACCAACCCACAGCAAGCATAAAAACATGGAGACAGTTATCAGACAAATTCCTGAATCAATTTTACCCTCCAAAAAGGATGACACAGCTGAGGCTGGACATCCAAGGCTTTAAACAAGAGGATAATGAATCTCTCTATAATGCCTGGGAGAGGTACAGAGGTATGCTAAGAAAATATCCCTCTGAAATGTTTTCAGAGTGGGTACAGTTAGACATCTTCTACTATGGGCTTACAGAAAAAGCTCAGATGTCTCTAGACCACTCAGCTGGTGGATCTATACATATGAGGAAGACGATTGAAGAAGCTCAAAAGCTCATAGATACTGTTTCTAGAAATCAACATCTATACTCAAGCAGTGAGTCCTCTACAAAAGAAGAAGCTATGGCAGTAACTACTGATCCTAATCCTCACGAACAGATTGTTGAGCTTAATTAGTAATTACTCCTGATGACAAAACAGTTAGCAGAATTTAAAGAGATGCTCCAAGAAACAAAAATTGCTAACAAGAATATAGAATCACAGTTGAATCAGACAAAACAGCAGTTATCTAAATAGATAACAGAAGAATGCCAAGCAGTTCAACTGAGGAGTGGAAAGACGTTGAATAACACAACTCAAAGCAGCAGAAAGCCAAGAAAGCAACAACTGACAGAGGATGACCAACCCACTGCCCAAAATCCCTCTGAGGACAGTAAGAGCCCAGAGAGGAATGACTCTGGCGTTCAAACGCCAGAAAAGGGTAAGAAAGTGGCATTAAACGCCCAATGCATAGCCAAATCTGGCGTTCAAACGCCAGAAAAGGGTTGCAATCTGGCGTTAAACGCCCAAAAAGCACCCAATCCTGGCGTTCAAACGTCACAAAGGGATCAGACACCTGCAAGTGCTGATAGTAACCCCTCTAAGAAGGCTTCTCCAATCACCTCTGTAGGGAATAAACCTGCAGCAACTAAGGTTGAAGAATATAAAGCCAAGATGCCTTATCCTCAGAAACTCTGCCAAGCAGAACAGGATAAACAATTTGCCCGCTTTGCAGACTATCTCAGAACTCATGAGATAAAGATCCCATTTGCAGAGGCACTTGAGCAAATACCCTCTTATGCTAAGTTCATGAAAGAAATCTTAAGTCATAAGAAAGATTGGAAAGAAACTGAAAAAGTTTTTCTCACTGAAGAATGCAGTGCAGTCATTCTGAAAAGCTTACCAGAGAAGCTTAAAGACCCTGGAAGCTTTATGATACCATGCACATTAGAGGGTACTTGTACCAAGAAAGCTCTATGTGATCTTGGGGCAAGTATCAACCTAATACCTACATCCACTATCAGAAAGTTTGGCTTGACTGAAGAAGTCAAACCAACCTGGATATGCCTCCAACTTGCTGATGGCTCCACTAAATATCCATCAGGCATAATTGAGGACATGATTGTCAAGGTTGGGCCATTTGCCTTTCCCACTGACTTTGTAGTGCTAGAAATGGAGGAGCACAAGAGTGCAACTCTCATTCTAGGAAGACCTTTCCTAGTAACTGGACGAACCCTCATTGACGTCCAAAAAGGGGAATTAACCCTGAGAGTCAATGAGGATGAGTTCAAGTTGAATGTTGTCAAAGCTATGCAGCATCCAGACACATCAAATGACTGCATGAGCGCTGATATTATTGACTCTTTGGAGGAGGAGGTCAATATGACTGAAAGTCTCAAATCAGAGCTAGAGGACATCTTTAAAGATGTTCAGCCTGATTTGACGGAACTAAAGGAAATAAAAGAGATTCTGAAAATTCCTCAGGAAGAAGATATGCCTCCTAAACCCGAGCTCAAGCCACTACCACCATCCCTGAAATATGCATTTCTGGGAGAAGGTGACACTTTTCCAATGATCATAAGCTCTGCTTTAAATCCACAGGAAGAGGAAGCACTAATTCAAGTGCTAAGGACACACAAGACAGCTCTTGGGTGGTCCATAAGTGATCTTAAGGGCATTAGCCCAGCAAGATGCATGCACAAGATCCTATTGGAGGATGATGCTAAGCCAGTGGTTTAACCACAAAGGCGGCTAAATCCAGCCATGAAGGAGGTGGTGCAGAAAGAGGTCACTAAATTACTAGAGGCTGGGATTATTTATCCTATTTCTAATAGCCCCTGGGTGAGCCCTGTCCACGTTGTCCCTAAGAAGGGAGGCATGACAGTGGTTCATAATGAAAAGAATGAATTGGTTCCTACAAGAATAGTTACAGGGTGGCGTATGTGTATTGACTATAGAAGGCTCAATACAACCACCAGAAAGGATAATTTTCCTTTACCATTCATAGACCAGATGCTAGAGAGACTAGCAGGTCATGAATATTATTGCTTTTTGAATGGCTATTCAGGTTACAACCAAATTGCAGTACATCCTCAGGACCAAGAGAAAACAGCATTTACATGTCCTTTTGGAGTATTTGCCTACAGAAGTATGCCTTTTGGTCTGTGCAATGCACCTGCAACCTTTCAGAGGTGCATGCTCTCTATCTTCTCAGATATGGTAGAGAAATTTCTGGAAGTCTTCATGGATGACTTTTCAGTATTTGGAGACTCATTCAGCTCCTGCTTTAACCATCTAGCACTTGTTCTGAAAAGATGCCAAGAGACCAACCTAGTTTTAAACTGGAAAAAATGTCACTTTATGGTGACTGAGGGGATTGTCCTTGGGCATAAAATTTCAAACAAGGGAATAGAGGTGGATCAAGCTAAATTTGAAGTAATTGAAAAATTACCACCACCTACCAATGTTAAGGCAATCAGAAGCTTTCTGGGGCATGCAGGATTCTATAGAAGGTTTATAAAGGATTTTTCAAAAATTGCAAAACCTCTGAATAATCTGCTAGCTGTAGACATGCCATTTATCTTTGATAAGGAGTGTCTGCAGGCGTTTGACCTTCTGAAAGCTAAGCTGGTAATAGCACCAGTTATCTCTGCACCAGACTGGACACTGCCATTCGAACTAATGTGTGATGCTAGTGACCATGCCATTGGTGCAGTATTGGGACAGAGGCACAACAAGCAACTACATATCATTTATTATGGCAGCCGTATTCTAAATGATGCACAAAAGAACTACACAACCACAGAAAAGGATTTACCTGCAGTGGTTTATGCCATTGACAAGTTCAGATCTTATTTAGTAGGATCAAAAGTGATTGTGTACACTGACCATGCTGCTCTTAAATATCTACTCACAAAGCAGGATTCAAAACCCAGGCTCATAAGATGGGTGTTGCTTCTGCAAGAGTTTGATATAGAAATAAGAGACAGAAAAGGGACAGAGAATCAAGTAGCTGATCACCTGTCCCAGATAGAACCAGTAGTAAGAGCATCCCTCCCTCCTACTGAGATCTCTGAAACCTTTCCGGATGAGCAATTATTTGCTATTCAGGAAGTTTCGTGGCTTGCAGACATTGCAAACTATAAGACTCAAGGTTTTCCTTCCACCACCATGGGGAGGAAGCATGAAAAGCTTCTCTCAATACAAAGTCAAACAAAACCCCCACATTCAAACTCTAAGTTTGGTGTTGGGAGGCCACAACCAAACTCCAAGTTTGGTGTTGAGAGGCCACAACCAAACTTTAAGTTTGGTGTTGAAAGGCCCCAATCATGCTCTGAGTATCTGTGAGGCTCCATGAGAGCCCACTGTCAAGCTACTGACATTAAAGAAGCGCTTGTTGGGAGGCAACCCAATTTTATTATATCTATTTATTTTCCATTGTTATTTCATGTTTTCTATAGGTTGATGATCATGTGAAGTCACAAAATCAATTGAAAAAGCAAAAACAGAATGAAAAACAGAAGGAAAAATAGTACACCCTGGAGGAAAATTTACTGGCGTTTAAACGCCACTGAAGATAGCAAAATGGGCGTTTAACGCCCAATCTGGCACCATTCTGGGCGTTTAACGCCAGAAAGGGGCACCAGACTGGCATTTAATGCCAGGAATGGGCAAGAAGCTGGCGTTAAACGCCAGAAATGGGCACCAGCCCGGTATTTAACGCCAGCATTGGCAAAAGGAGGATTTTTGCTCGCCACTTGGTGCAGTGATGAATTATCCTTGACACCTCAGGATCTGTGGACCCCACAGGATCCCCACCTACCCCACCACTCTCTCTCTTCTTCACCCATTCACCAATCACCTCAACACTTCTTCCCCAAAAACCCCTCACCTATCAAATCCCACTATTCTCTTCACCACCCATCTTCACTCCTTCATTTTCACACAACCTACACACTACTTCTCCCCCTTGGTCGAAAAACAAAGCCACCTCCATCTCCTCTATTTCTTCTTCTTCTACTCTCTTCTTTCTTCTTTTGCTCAAGGACGAGCAAACCTTCTAAGTTTGGTGTGGTAAAAGCATTACTTTTTGTTTTTCCATGACCATTGATGGCACCTAAGGCCGGAGAAACCTCTAGGAAGAGGAAAGGAAAGGCAGTTGCTTCCAACTCCGAGTCATGAGAGATGGAGAGATTCATCTCAAAAGCCCATCACTAAGAAAGAGGATGGAGCAAACAAAAGAGCCCGCTCATGGACCTTAACAAAAGCAACCATTATCCTCTATGAAATCAGAGAGGAGCAACAAAGGTAAGGAAGAGACATTGAGGAGCTCAAGCACTCCATAGGATCTTCAAGAAGGAGAACTAGCCATCATCACTAAGGTGGACTCGTTCCTTAATTTCCTTGTTCTTATTATTCTGTTTTTTTTCGATTTCTATGCTTGATGTTCTATCTATGTTTGTGTCTTCACTACATGATCATTAGTATCTTAGTGTCTATGCCTTAAAGCTATGAATGTCCTATGAATCCATCACCTCTCTTAAATGAAAAATGCTTTAATCACAAAAGAACAAGAAGTACAGGATTTCGAATTCATCTTTGAAACTAGTTGAATTAGTTTGATGTGGTGACAATACTTTTTGTTTTCTGAATGAATGCTTGAACAGTGCATATGTCTTTTGAATTTGTTGTTTAAAGAATGTTAAATTTGTTGGCTCTTGAAAGAATGATGAAAAAGGAAAAATGTTATTGAGGATCTGAAAAATTATAAAATTGATTCTTGAAGCAAGAAAAAGTAGTGAATTCAAAAAAAAAGGGGGGAATAAATAAATATAAAAAGTGATCCAAGAGTGTGCTTAAGAACCCTGGACACCTTTAATTGGGGACTCTAGCAAAGCTGAGTCACAATCTAAAAAGGTTCACCCAGTTATGTGTCTGTGGCATGTATGTATCCGGTGGTAATACTGGAAAACAGAGTGCTTTGGGCCACAGCCAAGACTCATAAAGTATCTATGTTCAAGAATCATCATACTTAACTAGGAGAATCAATAACACTATCTGAATTCTGAGTTCCTATAGATGCCAATCATTCTAAACTTCAAAGGATAAAGTGAGATGCCAAAACTGTTCAGAAGCAAAAAGCTACTAGTCCCGCTCATCTAATTGGAGCTAAGTTTCATTGATATTTTGGAGTCTATAGTATGTTCTCTTCTTTTTATCCTATTTTATTTTCAGTTTCTTGGGGACAAGCAACAATTTAAGTTTGGTGTTGTGATGAGCGGATAATTTATACGCTTTTTGGCACTGTTTTTAGTATGTTTTTAGTACATTTTAGTTAGTTTTTAGTATGTTTTTATTATTTTTTATTTAAAATTTACTTTTCTGGGCTTTACTATGAGTTTTTGTGTTTTTCTGTGATTTCAGGTAATTTCTGGCTGAAATTGACGGACCTGAGCAAAAATCTGATTCAGAGGCTGAAAAAGGACTGCAGATGCTGTTGGATTCTGACCTCCCTGCACTCGAAGTGGATTTTCTGGAGCTACAAAAGCCCAATTGGCGCTCTCTCAATTGCGTTGAAATGTAGACATCCTAGGCTTTCCAGCAATGTATAATAGTCCATACTTTGCCCGAGATTTTATGGCCCAAACTGGCGTTGCAAATCAGCTTCAGAATTCCCGGCGTTTAACGCCGGAACTGGCACAAAAATTGGAGTTAAACGCCCAAACTGGCACAAAAGCTGGCGTTTAACTCCAGGAAAAGTCTCTACACATGAAAGCTTCATTGCTCAGCCCAAGCACACACCACGTGGACCCCGGAAGTGGATTTTTACGTCATTTACTCATTTCTGTATATCCTAGGTTACTAGTTCACTATAAATAGGACCTTTTGACATTGTATCTTTACCTCATGACACTTTACACGTTTCATATTGTACCTTCTACGGCATGAGTCTCTAAACCCCATGGTTGGGGGTGAGGAGCTCTGCTGTGTCTTGATGGATTAATGCAATTACTACTGTTTTTCATTCAATCACGCTTGCTTCTATTCTAAGATATCACTTGTTCCTCAACTTGATGAATGTGATGATCCGTGACACTCATCATCATTCTCACTTATGAACGTGTGCCTGACAACCACCTCCGTTCTACCTTAGATTGAGTGAATATCTCTTGGATTCCTTAATTAGAATCTTCGTGGTATAAGCTAGAATTGATGGCGGCATTCAAGAGAATCCGGAAGGTCTAAACCTTGTTTGTGGTATTCTGAGTAGGATTCAAGGATTGAATGACTGTGACGAGTTTCAAACTCCTGAGGGCTGGGCGTTAGTGACAGACACAAAAGAATCACTGGATTCTATTCCAACCTGATTGAGAACCGACAAATGATTAGCCGTGCTGTGACAGAGCGCGTTGAACATTTTCACTAAGAGGATGGGAGGTAGCCATTGACAACAGTGAAACCCTACATACAGCTTGCCATGGAAGGAGTCTTGCGTGCATGAAGAAGAAGACAGTAGGAAAGCAGAGATCCGGAAGATAGAGCATCTCCAAAACCTCAACCTGTTCTCCAGTACTGCAAAACAAGTACTTATTTCATGTTCTTCTACTTTTCACAATTAAACCTGAGAATTATTGATATCCTGACTAAGAGTTACAAGATAACCATAGCTTGCTTCAAGCCAACAATCTCTGTGGGATCGACCCTTACTCACGTAAGGTATTACTTGGACGACCCAGTGCACTTGTTGGTTAGTTGTGCAAAATTGCAAAAGTGTGATTGCAATTTCGTGCACCAATGGCAAAATGCTTCCAACAGTACTAAAGAGGCATATTCTGAAGTAGATGCTTATGATCCTGAGAACCCTGCAATAGCAGAGGTAAATTATATGGGTGAACCTTATGGAAAGACCTATAATTCATCATGGAGAAATCATCCAAATTTCTCATGGAAGGATCAACAAAAGCCTCAACAAGGCTTTAATAATGGTGGAAGAAATAGACTCAGCAATATCAAGCCTTATCCATCATCTTTTCAGCAATAGGCAGAGAATTCTGAGCAGAGTACCTCTAACTTAGCAAATTTAGTCTCTGATCTGTCTAAGGCCACTTTAAGTTTCATGAGTGAGACAAGGTCCTCCATCAGAAATTTGGAGGCACAAGTGGGCCAGCTGAGTAAGAAAGTAACTGAAACTCCTCCTAGTACTCTCCCAAGCAATACTGAAGAGAATCCAAAAAGAGAGTGCAAGGCCATTGACATAATCAAAATGGCCGAACCTAAGGAGGAAGGAGAGGACGTGAATCCCAATGAGGAAGACCTCATGGGACGTCTCTCAAGCAAGAAGGAGTTCCCTATTGAGGACCCAAGGGAATCTGAGGCTCATATAGAGACCATAGAGATCCCATTAAACCTCCTTATGCCATTCATGAGCTCTGAAGACTATTCTTCCTCTGAAGAGGATGAAGATGTAACTGGAGAGCAAGTTGCTCAATATCTAGGAGCTATCATGAAGCTGAATGCCAAGTTATTTGGTAATGAGACTTGGGAAGGTGAACCTCCCTTGCTCATTAGTGAACAAGATACATGGGTTCAACAAACTTTACCTCAAAGTAGACAAGATCCTGGCAAATTCGTAATACCCTGCACCATAGGCACCATGATCTTTGAAAAAGCTCTATGTGACCTGGGGTCAGGTATAAATCTTATGCCACTCTCTGTAATGGAGAAGATGGGGATCATTGAGGTACAACCTGCCATATTCTCATTACAAATGGCAGACAAGTCAGTAAGACAAGCTTATGGATTAGTAGAGGATGTGTTAGTAAAGGTTAAAGGCCTTTACATCCCTGCTGATTTCATAATCTTAGACACTAAGAAGGAGGAGGATGAATGCATCATCCTTGGAAGACCCTTCCTAGCCGCAGCAGGAGCTGTGATTGATGTTGATAGAGGAGAACTAGTCCTTCAATTAAATAGGGACAACCTTGTGTTTAAAGCTCAAGGATCTTCTTCTGCAACCATGGAGAGGAAGCATGAAAAGCTTCTCTCAGTACAGAGTTAAACAAAGCCCCTACAATCAAGCTCTAAGTTTGGTGTTGGGAGGCCACAGCCAAACTCTAAGTTTGGTGTTGAATCCCCACTTCCAAACTCTAAGTTTGGTGTTGGGAGTCTACAACATTGACCTGATCACCTGTGTGGCTCCATGAGAGCCCACTGTCAAGCTATTGACATTAAAGAAGCGCTTATTGGGAGGCAACCCAATTTTTATTTATCTAATTTTATTTTTATTTTATTGTTCTTTTATGTTTTATTAGGTTCATGATCATGTGGAGTCACGAAAAAAATACTAAAATTAAAAACAGAATCAAAAACAGCAGAAAAAAAATCACACCCTGGAGGAAGGACTTATTGGCGTTTAAACGCCAGTAAGGAGCATCTGGCTGGCGTTCAACGCTAGAACAGAGCATGGATCTGGTGCTGAACACCAGAAACATGCAGCAATCTGGCGTTTAAATGCCAGGATTGCACACTGAGGAAAGCTGGCATTCAACACCAGAAACATGATGCAGATGGGCGTTGAACGCCCAGAACAAGCTTAGAGCTGGCGTTTAACGCCAGAAACAAGCACCAATCTTGTGTTAAACACCAGGATTGCATGCAGAGGGCATTTTACACGCCTCATTGGTGCATGAATGAAAATCCTTGCACTTCAGGATCTGTGGACCCCACAGGATCCCTACCTACCTCAACTCACATTTTCTCTTCTTCACCATCACCTCTTCATCACTCACATCCATCCATCTCTTCCCCACCCAATCCCACCCATATGGCCGAAACATACACATCTCTCCCTCTCCTCCAGATCTTCTTCTCCTTCCATTCTTTCTTCTTTGGTCGAGGGCGAGCAACATTCTAAGTTTGGTGTGGTAAAAGCATAGCTTTTTTGTTTTTCCATAACCATTGATGGCACCTAAGGCCAGAGAAACCTAAAAAAAAAAGAGAGAGAAAAGGGAAGACAAAAAATTTTTCCACCTCCGAGTCATGGGAGATGGAGATATTCATCTCAAGGGTCGATAGCTCAGTGGAAGAGTATTTGACTGCACATCAAGAGAGCATGAGGAATTCCCTCATCAAAAAATCCCTGAGATACCTCAGGGGATACATTTTCCTCCACACAACTATTGGGAGCAACTAAGGATAAGAGCACCAAAATCACTAGGGATCAAGAAACAGAGGCAAGGAAGAGACATAAAGGAGCTCAAAAAGCACCATTAGTCCTTCAAAAAGGCGCCACCCTCACTAAGGTGGACTCATTCCTTAACTTCCTTGTTCTTATCTCTGTTTTTCGATTTTTATGCTATATGTGTGTTTATGTTTTGTGTCTCTACCTCATGATCATTAGTGTTGAGTACCTATGTCTTAAGGCTATAAATAATTCCATAAATCCTTCACATCTTTTAAATGAAAAATGTTTCTAATTCAAAAGAACAAGAAGTACATGAATTTTGAAATTATCCTTGAATTTAGTTTAATTATATTGATATGGTGACAATACTTTTTGTTTTCTGAATGAATGCTTGAACAGTGGATATTTTTTATCTTGTTGTTTATGAATGTTAAAATTTTTGGCTCTTGAAAGAATGATGAACAAAGGGAAATGCTATTGATAATTTGAAAAATCATGAAAATTGATTCTTGAAGCAAGAAAAAGCAGTGAAAAAGCAAAAGCTTACGGAAAAAAATTAGAAAGAAAAAGAAAAACAAGCAGAAAAAGCCAATAGCCCTTAAAACCAAAAGGCAAGGGTAAAAAGGATCCAAGACTTTGATCATCAATGGATAGGAGGGCCCAAGGAAATAAAATCCAGGCCTAAGCGGCTAAATCAAGCTGTCCCTAACCATGTGCTTGTGGCATGCAAGTCCAAGTGAAAAGCTTGAGACTGAGTGGTTAAAGTCATGATCCAAAGCAAAAAAGGGTGTGCTTAAGAGCTCTCTGGACACCTCTAACTGGGGACTTTAGCAAAGCTGAGTCACAATCTGAAAAGGTTCACCCAGCTATGTGTTTATGGCATTTATGTATCCGGTGGTAATACTGGAAAACAAAGTGTTTAGGGCCACGGCCAAGACCCATAAAAGTAGCTGTGTTCAAGAATTAACAAACTTAACTAGGAGAATCAATAACACCATCTAAAATTCTAAGTTCCTAGAGATGCCAATCATTCTAAACTTCAAAGGAGAAAGTGAGATGCCAAAACTGTTCAGAAGCAAAAAGCTACAAGTCCCGCTCATCTAACTAGAATTAATATTCATAGATATTTTGGGATTTATAGTATATTCTCTTCTTTTTATCCTAATTGATTTCCAGTTGCTTGGGGACAAGCAACAATTTAAGTTTGGTGTTGTGATGAGCGGATAATTTATACACTTTTTGGCATTGTTTTTAGATAGTTTTTAGTATAATCTAGCTACTTTTAGGGATGTTTTCATTAGTTTTTATGCTAAATTCACATTTCTGGACTTTACTATGAGTTTGTGTATTTTTTTTGTGATTTCAGGTAATTTCTAGCTGAAATTGAGGGACCTAAGCAAAACTCTGATAAAAGGCTGACAAAGGACTGCTGATACTGTTGGATTCTGACCTCCCTGCACTCGAAATGGATTTTCTGGAGCTACAGAACTCCAAATGGCGCGCTCTTAACGGTGTTGGAAATTAGACATCTAGAGCTTTCCAGCAATATATAATAGTTTATACTTTATTCGTGATTAGACAACGTAAACTGGCGCTCAATACCAGTTCCATGCTGCATTCTGGAGTCAAACGCCAGAAACACGTCACGAACCAGAGTTGAACGCCAAAACCACGTTACAACTTGGCGTTCAACTCCAAAAGAAGCCTCAGCTCGTGTAAAGTTTAAGCTCAGCCCAAGCACACACCAAGTGGGCCCCGAAAGTGGATTTCTGCATCAATTACTTACTTCTGTAAACCCTTGTAGCTAGTCTAGTATAAATAGGACTTTTTACTATTGTATTCGGTGTCTTTGACCGATCGTGGATC
The DNA here is from genome assembly GCF_003086295.3 of Arachis hypogaea. Taxonomy (NCBI): domain Eukaryota; kingdom Viridiplantae; phylum Streptophyta; class Magnoliopsida; order Fabales; family Fabaceae; genus Arachis; species Arachis hypogaea. The sequence goes on from NC_092036.1 coordinate 79,033,810, forward strand.
CTGGATTGTATTTTTGATCCTGTGATCACGTTTTGGGGGCTGGCCATTCAGCCATGCCTGGACCTTCATCACTTATGTATTTTCAATGGTGGAGTTTTTACACACCATAGATTAAGGGTGTAGAGCTCTACTGTACCTCGAGTTTTAATGCAATTACTACTATCTTTTATTCAATTTTAATCTTATTTCTGTTCTAAGATACTACTTGTACTTCAACCTGATGGATGTGATGATCCGTGACACTCATCATCATCCATCCCTATGAACGTGTGCCTGACAACCACTTCTGTTCTACAAGCGAAAGCTAGAGTGTGTATCTCTTGGATTCCTGATGCACGACTCATGGTTGCCCTCGCCTGACAACCGAGCCTTCCATTCCGTGAGATCAGAGTCTTCGTGGTATAAGCTAGAATTGATGGTGGCATTCATGAGAATCTGGAAAGTCTAAACCTTGTCTATGGTATTCCGAGTAGGATTCTGGGATTGAATGACTGTGACGAGCTTCAAACTCGCGATTGTTGGGCGTGATGACAAACGCAAAAGAATCAAGGGATTCTACTCCAACATGATCGAGAACCGACAGATGATTAGCCGTGCCGTGACAGAGCATTTGGACCTTTTTCACTGAGAGGATGGGATGTAGCCATTGACAACGATGATGCCCTACATACAGCTTGCCATGGAAAGGAGTAAGAAGGATTGGATGAAGGCAGTAGGAAAGCAAAGATTCAGAAGGAGCACAGCATCTTCATACGCCTGTCTGAAATTCCCATCGATGATCTACATAAGTATTTTTATCTTTATTTTCTGTTTATTTACTATTATTATTCAAAAACTCTATTACCATTTATTATCCGCCTGACTGAGATTTACAAGATGACCATAGCTTGCTTTATACCAACAATCTCTGTGGGATCAACCCTTACTCACGTAAGGTTTATTACTTGGACGACCCAGTACACTTGCTGGTTAGTTGAGCGAAGTTGTGAAATTATGTTTAGACCATGGTATTGAGCACCAAGTTTTTGGGGCCATTACCAGGGAATCAATTTCGAACAACAATTTAAGTATGAATCACAATTTCGTCCACCAAATACGCAGCTCTTGACACAACATCTGAAAGATCTTTATAAAACCCCAAGAGTTTGGATGACGCTAGGAATGGGCCACATTGCAAATCCATAAGAGGTCGGTCTCAAAAGCAGTAAAAGGGATCGTGATATTCAGCTGACTAAAGAAATAGTCATAAGCATAGAAAAAGGGTCATTCTCCTCAAGTCAAGGGAGGGAAACTAACCCTCTCTTCAGGATCAGGCGATAACAACTCATAATTCTTTTCATCATCCTTATTGCTAAAAATCATATGAAACCTCCTAAGTCTCTCACAGTACTCAGGATCGACCACGGTAACGCACATCAGGACTATAGAGTCCAGCCAGTTGGCCATACTAGCGGGAACCTTGGTAGACATCTCAACAATATTTTTTCGGGAAAACATACAGCAAACTACACCAACAGCAAAAGAAGATAACAAGGGGTCACTACCAAACAACTCAGACAGAATCGGAAAAATATGGAACAACTAAAAAGCAAAGAGGTGGGGCAACAAAAAGGGCACCCTAGGGTCTAGGAAAGCAAGAGATTATCAGCAAAACCCAGGGGCACCCTTTGGAGGCAACAATACGAAAGCACAGAAACAACACAAAAAATCAAAACCCTACAACTCTCAGACAAAAGCAAACTACCGGAGATAGCAATGGAGACCTAAAGCACGTACATTTTCCTAAAACAAGAGCAGCAGGGATAAAGAAAATCACAACTTTGATCAAAGACAAGGACGCAATCTTTCTAGAAATGTTCAAACTTTCCAAAGCAAACTCAATAAAGATCAAGACTTTCCCCGTAAAGACAAGCATGCAACAATAAAAGCATAGATAAAGATGACTATTAAAGCATAGATATGAAATAAAGCATCAACCTGTGAAAGAAGGCGAACGAGCCTAGCAGCAAGTCACGAACGACCTCCACTAAAAGATGAAAACTCCAAAAACCTAAGAAAGAAACAATCTTGGAGTGCCGGGGCAAGCAGAAGATGAACGGGAGGAAATTTTCTCTTACTAAGCAAAAGATAAACTGAAGACAAAACCTTCTTTTCAATTTCAAATTAAGCAAGGAATGAAATGGAAAAAAGAATTAAAAGCCCTATGAAGAAGCTTTTAATAGCATCTCGTGTTTCAAAATCATTAAAGATGCGAACTTACTCGAGGAAGGGATGAACCGAATGCAGAAAATGCTCGAGCACGACTTCCTTAAAGGGGTCGAAGTCTAAAAACACGACCTCAAGGGGAAGATCGAACTCAAGCAGGGGCACTGTTCATACCCGGGGTCGAGCTGCATTATCCTGGCTGGACGACGTCAAAGCAACCGACCTCTTGTAAAGGTTGGTTGTCACCGACCTCTTCCTAATAAGGTCGGCCAAATCACCATAGAGGCCCAAGTAGGCCCAAATAAAAGGACGTAACCCACTCTAAAGGCGGCTGTCCTAAAGGATAAGGTGACTTCGCTCAAAGATAATATAAGATAACTAACTTATCTCAAGAAAGGCCACTCAACACTACTATAAATACACTGGAGCACCTAGGTATAACTCATACTCTGATTCTACACAAAAACCTACCTAATGCATGTGCTAACTTAAGCATCAGAGTTTCTTGTAGGTACCACCACCCTCCGGTGATGAAGGATCAGCAGCATCTCCAAGTCGGATACAGCAGCACCGACCAGCACGAAAGATCTCATCCGAGATCGAGCTTCAGTTTCAGGTAACCCTTAGAACAGGTAGCTCCTGAGGTCTTGGCACGCTTGTAACCTAAAAAGATACTACAACTAAAAGCCTTGTACCTAGGTGCACTCTTTTTCCCAAAAAGAAAGGGTCCTTTAATGAGACACCAGTACAAGGACTAGGAGCACCCAAGCCTTTAGTATACAGCTCTGTAAGGGAATTTTTCAAACAATAATAAAAGGTTCATGGTCTATTTGTTTTTCTAAGTTTCCTATCTCAAATACATTAACTTAAGCTCGACAAACCACAAAAATTATTGACTGACCTAAAATGGTCAGCAAGATAAAGCGATGAGGTACAAGCTAATGTAAGAAGTTATACAAACAACTCTTACAAAGTAATCTCAAAACAGGTCGGATTAAAAATGGAGTTATAAAAATAACTTAGCAAATGTCTGATTACTCGAAGTCGGTCACATTTAAGGAAATTAATAACGAAGGACCCAAAGAGCTAAACTAATCATACTACATAGACTTAAAAAGTACTCAACAAGTTGAATTAAAAGTTGAACATTGCTTAATTAAATTTACAAACAAAAGTAACTAAAAGTAAAGTGTTCTACCCACTATTAGAAAAACTGAATGTCATAAACCCACAAGTCGGGCTATCAAACACTAAAAGTAGATAAGAACTTAAGGCTTCTCGCCCATAAAAGGGTCAAGAGCCTTGCCAGTAGCAACATCTTTACTCTCAGTTGAAGAAGGGGGAAGCACGGAGACAGGCACGACTGAAACGACCTCTGGAGCAGGAATGGAAAACTCTATCTCCACTTCTTTAGGGGGATACCCGAGGTAGAGGTTTGGCCGACCTAAGGTCCCGAGGCCTTAGGGTTCATAGGAGCCTCTTCCTCATCTTCCGAGTTAGGCGCAGGGACTATATTCTCATCCACTACAATGTTGTTCACGCTGAAGAGAGAAAGGTCAAGATCGGGTGCCAAGACCTTGACCTGAGACTCCAAATTATTGAACATTTCATCCATCCCTAAGGCAGCCAGCTCCCAAGATTCCTCAAGCTCCACCTTCAGCTCCATCACCTCCTCCGCTAATACCAACCTCTCGCTATACACACGAGTGTAGCTCTCCTGGTATTTCTTGGACTTCTCTTCAGCCAAAGCAGCTACCACCTCCAACCTCATAGCCCTCTCCCGAGATCTTTCTAGGTCTGACCTCAAAATATTCCGCCCCTTCTCCAGCTCCTTCTTCAGCTCACCAAATGTCTCCACATCTATCCGAGCAGCTACCAAGGCACTGGTTGTCGCCTGAATTGGAGAGCCTCTCAACTCTTTAACAAGGGTGGCACACACTCCAACCATCCGAAGGCCTCCCCAGGCTAAGAGCTATAAGTGGTTCTGAATGGCGACATCATCTGTGCTAAGATGATGATAAGGGAGCACATTCCTCTCACTTCAGGTCAAGGTGTTGAAGTGGCTCGAGTAAATACTCTCCTCATCATCTACCTTATGTTTCTTAAAAGGAGGCTCAGAAGATGAAGGGGACTTAGGAGAAAGCTCAGAAGACACAGGCCGGGACAGAGGAGTAGGGATAATGACCTTCGGGATAGAAGCATCCGACCCCGACCACCCGACCTCGACTTCTTTCTCGGAGAAGATCGAACAGATGATCCTGCCCCGACTTCTTGCGACCGAGCTCCAACGTCTTTTTGCTATTGAAGGTTCTTCGCAACAAGGGTCTTTTTCATATTCCGTAGATACTTCATTGCCAACTTGGGAGCAATACTTTCTACAAAGTAACAAGAAACAAAGTCAGAATCAACATTTAAAAAGTAAAATGAAATTCAACCAGCAAGGAAGAAAGAACTACCAATGTCCGATTTCTGAAGGCTAAGATCTCCCAGATACCTCTTCGTGTCCAAATGAGGATATTGACCCCAAGTACCCAAAATAAAATCTACGATTCCCCTTCCAAGTCATCTACATCGAAAAAATCCCGTTTAACAATATTAAGAGTGTCCTCCTAGTACAAGGGAAATAAGGGTTCCTGACTCTCAAATGGGAAGAAAGGTCAGGCATCCACAACTCTTTTATCTTAAAAAAGTGATTCTTAAAGTCATGAAAAGAGTCATCAAAAATAGAAAAGGCCTTTCGACACTAAACAGCTCGAAAGGATATCCATCCTGATTTCTTAGTTGAGCTGTATGGTTTGGTTACAACAATGAGATAAAAGAAAACATTCAAGGTGGGCTGGACATTCAACTCCCGACATAGGAGCTGGAACATCTTCATGAAAGCCCAAGAATTCAGGTGTAGCTGAGATGGGGAAAGGTTAGAAGATCGAAGGACCTCCACTTCAAAGTCGGTAAAAGGAAGTCAGACACCAAGCCTAGTAAAGAAATTGTCATAGGTGTAAAAGAAAGGTTGCTCAGACTCTACTATAGGGAAAAAACAGACTCTGTCCTCAAGATCAGGTGGCTCTAAGACATAGCTTCTCTCATCTTCCCTATTCTCACAAATACTATGGTATCTACGAAACATGTCACAATACTCTTTATCGGTCACTGGTACACACATCAAAACAGGACTATCTACCTAGACCTGAAGAGTAAGGGGAACCTTAGTTGACATGTTCAAAATAACCTTGCGAGACATAAATGCTACACCTGCAAAGCACAAAATAAAGCAGATAGTCACTAACAAAAGTCGGAGCTCAGCCAATACAAGTCGGGCAAAATAATCAAATCAAGGAAAAGATACTTCTGTGAAAATCTTTTCACACAGCAACCAAATGGCGCCCTTTCGACACCACATTATATCGAAACAGAACCATTAGGGGCAGTACGGTGTGTAAAAGACAATAGCAACATAAATTACAACCAAAGATTCTTCTCAAGCTAAAAAGAAAGGTCTTTCATTCGACAAACATTTTCTACTCCTCAACCGCTTCACATCAAGCCCGCAAGAAAATCGAATATAGATTTCTTCCAAGCAAAAAATGCAAAGACAGTAAAAGCAAACTAAACAACAAATAGGTCTTAAAAAAGAGAGATGAGGGAAATGCGAGAACCAACATGGAAGAAGATAGGAGAAAGGGAAGAGCATGACAAGGAAACGACAAAACTTGAACGATCCCTTTCACGGCGGCAAAAGCAAGCAATCTTCCAAAACACCAATATTGAAAAAAACAGAGATGACTAACATGACATGAAGGAGCACTTGCAGCAAAGAAAAGAAAGTAAAATAATCTTTCAGATGTAAAGAAAAGGGAAAAATAGCTCCAGGGACTAGTTATAAGGTTTAAGGGGTCGACACGGATCTCTCCCCTCTCTCTGAGCACGCGTGAATCCCCAAGAGTAACTGCCGCATGTCATTCGACAGTCATTAAAGCTCCACTAACATTCAAAAATTCAAAATAGATCGGGTAGTACCGACGAGGTCAAAAACCCGACGTCCCAAGCAGAAGTCATAGAACGCTTGAGCCCGACCTATAAAAAGAACGGACTAAAGCAAGGACACTGTTCATACACTGGCCCAACAAATAAAAGTCAGGCCCAATAACCTAAGAAGATCCACCAATTAAAGTGGACTTCACGATAAGTCCGACCTCTTTAAAGAGGTCATACAATGACATAGAGGTGCAGCTCTACTTGACCAAAACAAGTAACTGCCTCCTTAAATCTCTACCTCATCTAGAAGGTGAATCCCAACAAACTCCCAAGATAAAGGAAACGCTTATCTATCAGAAAAGGTAGAACTACTGCAACAAAGGTGGTTATCTACTATACTATAAATACACTGGCACCCCCTAGGTATAACTCATGCTCCAATCTACTAAAATTTGCTAAAATTCCTTGCTAACTTAAGCATCGAAGTCTCTTGCATATACCACCCCCAACCTCCTCACGAGGAACTCAGACAGGCGGCACCTCGGTACCAAAGAGGTCAGACGCTGCCACTCAAAAGAATTTGGATCTCACATTCAAGTCCAAATCAACATTTCAGATAACCCTCGGAACACATGTATAGTTGTAAATACTAAATAAAAGATAATGGTGGTCGACTTGATGATGGTGGCCAGAGCCGCCATGTCTGACTTGTTGGACTTGGTGGTGGTGCTGATCCTTCATCACCGGAGGGTGGTGGTACCTGCAAGGGACTCCGATGCTTAAGTTAGCAAGGGTATTAAGCAGGTTTTTAGAAGAATTAGAGTTTGAGTTATACTTGGGTGCTCCAGTGTATTTATAATGTTGTAGAGTGACCTTTGTTGGAGATAAGATAGTTATCTCATCTTATCTTTGAGTGAAGTCATCTTATCTTTAAGGAAACTGCCCTTATCTTTCTAGACTTGGGCTGCCTTTAGATTCGGGTCGTGTTCCTTTGTATGGGCCTTCTTGGGTCTTTGTACCGATTTGGCCTACCTCTTTTATGAAGAGGTCGGATAATCCTGGTCTGAACAGGTCGGTCGACTTGTCTTCAGTTAGCTTGGGTCGTACAGCTCGACCCAGGACATGAACAGTTCCCCTGCTTGAGCTCGGTCTTTTTGAGGTCGAGTTCTTTAGACTTCGATCCTTTTCGGAGAAGTTGAGCTCAAGCATTTTTTGTTGGCTAAGTGTAATGTGAAGCGTTTTCCTTCTCCCCTTTTGTTTCAAAATGCGCGTTCCCAGGAACGTGCGAGGGTTTTTAAAGCCCATTAACTCCTCTTTTGCCGTTTCCCTCTTTTCATTTTGAATTGTGAAAAAGACTTTTCTTTCAGTTTTTCCTCTTGCTTCCTGAAACTCTATCTTTCATCCTTCCGTTCTTATGTTTTCTGGTTCATCTGTGACTTCTTCCATTTTTGCTTGCTCCAAGCTTTCACGTCTCTGTGCCTTCTATCTTCCCTGCTTTTAGAACTGATTTATCGGTGTGGGTTTGCCATCGCTTTGTTCTGCAAGCGATTCTTCGTCTCCTTCTTCCTCAGGTTAGTTTTCGTCTTTTCTTTTTTCTTCCCGTGATTTGTGTTTTCATGCTTGCCTATGAGAAAGTTTTAATCTTTGCTTGAATTCTTGTTGGAAAGTTTGAATTTTTTCCTTGTTTGCTATTTGGTTTGGTTGTTTCTGCAATGTACGCCATTTCTAGGGCTTTCTTCAATTTGCATGACCTTGACTCCTTATGATTGATGCTTTTGAATGTCGTTTACTATCTCTTGATTGTGTCTTTTGGAAAACTGTTTGACAGTAAGAAAGGTTGTGTCTTTGATGATTTTCCCCTTGGTATTTTTGATGTTGATAGCTCCCTTACTGATAGGCTGTAGAAGAATAGTATTCTTTCTTGGACTTTTGTGTTTGACTTTCTTTGAAGGAGGGTTTTTCTTGTTTGAGAGATGTCGAGGTGTAGGCTTGTAGATTTTTATTGAGTCCTTGTTCCGTTACTGCCTCCAAAGGATGCCCCTAGTCTTTGGTGTGGGTCCTGGGGCTTCCTTTTGTTGTTGTGTGCTTTAGTCTGAGCAGTATCCATATTTGTCCGAGCTGTTTTCTTTGTTATGCCCGAGCTATTTTTTTTGTAATCCCTCTCTCTTTTTCTTTGCTGTAGGACTAGTTGACCATGTTTCTCGCAAAAATATTGTTGAGACGTCTTCCAAGGTCCCCGAGGGTATGTCCGACTGGCTGGACTCCCTCGTCCTGATGTGTGTTTCCATAGTGAATTCTGAGTTCTGCGTGGAGCTTAGAAAACATCACTGAATCTGTAGTAGTAGAGATTAGGAGAAGAACTACGAGTTGGTGGCGCCAGATTCTGACGAGAGGGTTTGCTTTCCTTCTTTAACCCAGGGGGAACGCCCCTTTCTTTTATGCTTACGATTACTTTTTTAGCCAGATGAACATTACCCTATCTTTTACCTCTTTCGAGACTGACTTGCTGTGGTCATGTAATGTAGCTCCATCCCATCTCCATCCTAACTCATGGGGCTTTGTTAAAATTTTTCAGTTGCTTTGCCAAGAGTTGGACGTCAAGCCTTCTCAAACTCTCTTTCTTTATCTTTGTTTTGACTAAGCCCGGGATCTCTTCAAAAAAGAAAGCTTTTTGGATTTCCTTTCGGTCTGCTCAAGGAGATAAAGTATTTGCTATGTATGATGAGTCCTTTAGGGACTTTAAGAATTTTTTTTAAGGTCTGAGCTGTTGAGGGAGCTCAACCATTTTTCTTAAAGTCAAATAATGAACCTGCCTTCCCCTTGTGTTGGCAAAAGAATGTTGTGGTGTATCTATACTCGTGGAAGATGCTTGATGGGGTTGAGCAGGATTTTGTGAATGTATTGGAAGATATTTGGAGGCAACCTCCTCATCTCGATACAAAGAAATTCCTAGGGGATCCCTCCCTTCTCCGAGCTAAGCTGGGTAGTGGTCGAATTCTTTTGTATCTGTTGTGCTTGTTTATTTTGTTGAGTTTGCTCCTTTCTTTCCAATTTATAACTTCGTCTGTATTTTTTCAGAGATGGCTAAAAACAATGACTCCATGAAGGCCTTTAAAAAGGCAAGGAAGGCTACTGCTGCCTAGAACATCTTGGCTAAGGCTGCAGGGGAGGGATCTTCTGAAGTTCCTCCTAAGAAGCTGATCTTGAGCTCTGCTGGGCCAAGGAGGATGATTCCAACCCCTCAAGTCCATTTGGTTGATCCCCACCAGACCTCTACTACTACTTCCTCTCCTACTGTTGGTCCTCCTCCAAAAAGACAGAGGACTGTTGAGCCTTTCAACTTGGACGCCCCTGACTTTGATGCCGTTGGGTTCGTTGATCGGCAAATTGCACCTTATGGTGTTGTGCCTATGAATGATGTATCCATCCTTCACCATTTGGATTTCATTACCCGAAATAGCATTAAGATGGCGCACATGGGGGCGACCTTGTTCCAGACTGCTCAAGATATTCCGGTGCATGGATGACAAACCCCAATTTGACGGTTTATCTTGTATTGATTTTAGGGGATTTTATAACCTTTTACCCACATTTATTCAATGAAATAGCATGGTTTTATAACTTCCCCTTTAATTGTGCTTAAGAGTGAAAACATGCTTTTTAGGTCTTAAAATGAATAAATTTAATTCACTTTGATTCCACTAGATGCCTTGATATGTTTGCTAGTGATTTCAGATTGAAAAGGCTAGGAATGGATCAAAGGAGTGAAAAGGAAAGCATGCAAAGTGGAGAAATCATGAAAAGTCAAAGAAGTTGAAATCGCCCATGGACGCGCACGCACACCTGGCGCTTGCGCGCACCCGCGAATTACCCCATGGACGCGTACGCGTGCTTTGCGCGTACGCGTCGGTGCCGTTTTATGATTTTTTAATGAAAACGTGGCCAACGAATTCTGAAGGGTTGTGGGGCCCAATTGCAACCAACTTTGGCGCCAAAGATGCTATTTAAAGCCAAGGATTGAAGAGCAAAGGGGATTCCAATCATTACACACTCATTAGGAGTAGTTAGGATTAGTTTCTAGAGAGAGAAGCTCTCACTTCTCTCTAGGATTAGGATTAGGATTAGGATTAGTTCTTAGATCTAGGTTTTAATCTTTGCTTTCTTCTACTTCTACATCTCAATTCCTTGTTGTTAGATTCATTCTCCTTCCATTCTTTTATTGTAATTTCCTTTATGTTGTTCTTATATTTTGTTGTAGATCTAGTATTGTTCCTTCTACATTCTTCCAATTCAATAAGAGGTAATTCATACTAAATGTGTCTTCTTTACTTTTCTATTGTTGATCTCTTGTTTTTGTAGTTGTAGATTCTTTTAATTCTTGCATTTAATAATGTTCACTTCTATTGCACTTTATGTGTTTGTTGAAATGTCTCTTTTAGTTTTAGTGTAGATTTTGTTCCTCTTGGCCTAGGTAAGAGTAATTAGTGACACTTGAGTTGTCTAATTCCTTTGTTGATTGATAATTGGAAAGATTGCTAATTGGTTTGGAGTGCACTAAAGCTAGTCTTTCCTTGGGAGTTGGCTAGGACTTGTGGCTCAAGTCAATTCATCCACTTGACTTTCCTTTATTAGCAAGGGTTAACTAAGTGGTAGCAATGAACAATTCTCATCACAATTGAGAAGGATAACTAGGATAGAACTTCTAGTTCTCATACCTTACCAAGAGCCTTTTATAGTTGTTAGTTTATTTTCATTGCCATTTACTTTCATGTTTCTTATCCAAAACCCCAAAACACATCACAACCAATAACAAGACACTTTATTGTAATTCCTAGGGAGAACGACCCGAGGTTTGAATACTTCAGTTTATAAAATTAGGGGTTTGTTACTTGTGACAAACAATCTTTTGTATGAAAGGATTTTTGATTGGTTTAGAAACTATACTTGCAACGAGAATTCATTTGTGAAATTCTAAACCGTGAAAAATCCAATCGTCAATGGAACAAAGTCTTTCATGGAGGAGGCCAAGTCGGAGTATGATAGGATCAAAGGGTTGACGGAGGAGCTTGAGGTGAAGGTGGCGAAGATGGAAAAAGAGTTTGAGGGTGAGAAGACTCGGGCAACTGCTGCAGTGGCTTCTTCAAACTTGGCTGAGGAGATGGCGCTGAAGCATAAGGAGAGCTATGTCACAACTTATGGTGAGATGGTAGAGCTCAGGGAGAGGTTGGACTCTGTTCAGGCTGACTACACTGAACTCCAGGGCCATCTTGTAGGTAGCGTGAATGCTGCTTATGAGAATTTGAAGGCTCAGGTTCGAGTTCTGGCGCCTGAGCTTGACCTCACTCTATTCAGCTTGGACAACATTGTAGTAGATGGTAAGATTGTACCTGACGGCTCGAATGATGATGATGTAGATGTAGATCCTCTTCCTGTGCCATCTGCCAAGGCCTCTGTTGCCCCGGCTTCTTCAACTCCTACTACTGAGGTCGGCCATCCCGAGTTGGATCCTGATGTCCAAATTCTGAACCAACCGGATGGGACCGTTGTTGCCGTCCCTCTCGCAACTCGTCCTCCTTCTCTCCGGGATATCGCTACTGGGGAGTCTTTGAATCCCTTGTAATTTTCTAATTTAGTATCTTTATGGCCCGGTTTGTGGGTCTTTGAACTCTTATTTTTTGTAGCTTGTGGTCTGGACTTGGATATTTTGGTTACTTTTCCTAGCAACCTTATTTAGAAAAACAAAGCAACTTCTTGAGCTCTTTGAGGTCGACTCTTGAGTGGCCTTTTGAGCCTTTTATCATAGTAGCTTTGCTTATCTTTTTGATGTGTTTGTTTGCAACCTTTTGGAGCTTCTAGGAATCTCAAGAGTGTTGGAGCTCTTTGTTGTCCAACCTCTTTGTTGGTTCCCTTTGTGTTTGAATATTGATTTTGGGTGAGGTCGTGGCTTTCTTTTGATCGAGTTGTGTCCCTTCTAGCGCACGCCTTCTTTTCTGTCGACTTCTTTTGTTGAATCTTTCGAGTTATTTTTAGTAATCCATTTGGACATCGCCGGGTCTTCTTTTTTATGGATTTACTTTTTATAACTCTTCCGTCTTTTGATCGGCTTGGACCGATTTCTTCATGTCGGTCCCAATCTAAGTTATTTCTAGTAATCCATTTTATTCGGACCTTGCAAGGTCTCTTTTTATGGATTAATTTTATAACATTTTGTAGCTTTGTCGGGCTGACTTTATCATGCTGGTTCCTTCTAAGTTATTTCTAGTAATCCATTTTATTCGTACCTTGTCAGGTCTCTTTTAATGGATTACTTTTATAACTTTTTGTAGCTTTGTCGAGCCGATTTCATCATGCCGGTCCCTTCTAAATTATTTCTAGTAATCCATTTTATTTGGACCTTGTCATGTCTCTTTTTATGGATTACTTTTATAACTTTTTGTAGCTTTGTCGGGCTGACTTCATCATGCCGGTCCCTTCTAAGTTATTTCTAGTAATCCATTTTTAGGGTTGGCCAGGCCTCTTTTCTATGGTTACTTTTTATAAATTTTTGTCGCTTTGATCTGGTCCGACTTCTTTTATGTCGGTCCATTCTAAGTTATTTCTAGGAATCCATTTTTGTTTCAGACCTCGTCAGGTCTCTATTCATGGATCGCTTTTTATAACGTCTTGCATTATTCTGTTTATGTCGCTTTTTATCTTGCCGATTTTGATCCTCGCTTGGCCTAACCTTTGATGAATTTGGTCGTCGGCCTTATCATGATCGATCAGTAAATTTGGTTTTCACTTTTACCAATCTGTAGCTTTATAATCGGGCGATGAATTTTTGCGTTTCAGATTAATGCGTCTTGATGAAGAGTATTTGTAGAAAATCTGAAAAAACTTTATTCAAAATAGAAAGTATGCTAATATATACATGTGAGTGCTTACCCTTCTTAGGTTAGGTAATTTTGCAGATCTTGACTTGGCGCCTCATTAAAAAACCTTTTTCAGGAAAAAGAGTGCACCTTTGTCCTAAGATCTTTTTATTACCTTTTAACTATAATACCTTCTCAGGTTGTAGGCGTGCCATGCTCTTGGTAGGGTCCTTTCCAGTTCGGACACTTTGTAGTAGCCTTTTCCCAGTACCTCTGCGACTCGGTGGGGTCCTTTCCAGTTAGCCGCTAGCTTTCCTTCTCCGAGTTGACTTGTTCCGATATCATTTCGGATTAGGATGAGGTCATTGTTGGTGAAGCTTTGCTGCACTACCTTTCGATTGTATCTTAAGGCCATGCGGCGTTTTAGCGCTTCTTCTCTGATCCGAGCTCTTTCTCGAACTTCTGAGAGTAGGTCGAGCTCTTCCCTTTGAAGTTGAGGGTTAGCTTCTTCACTGTAGAGGATCGTTCTTGGAGACCTTTCTTCAACTTCTACAGGAATCATTGCGTCCATTCTATAAGTCAATCGGAAGGGTGATTCCTTGTGGTGAAGTGTAGAGTGGTCCGATATGCCCATAGGACTTGTGGGAGCTCTTTAGCCCAGGCTCTTTTTGCGTCCCATAACCTCCATTTTAACCTGGCTAGTATGACTTTATTGGCAGCTTCTGCTTGTCCGTTAGCCTGCGAGTGTTCTACGGATGTGAATTGGTGCTTTATTTTTAGGTCGGCTACCAACTTTCTAAAGCCTGCGTCTGTGAATTGAGTGTCATTGTCTGTGGTGATGGAGTAAGGGACCCCAAACCTTGTGACAATGTTCCTATATAGGAATTTTCGACTTCTTTGGGTAGTGGCATTGGCTAGGGGCTCTGCCTCAATTCATTTTGTGAAATAATCTACCCATACTATGAGGAATTTGACCTGTCCCGAACTTTGTGAGCAGGGTGATGAGCGGATATTTTATACGCTTTTTGGGGGTAATTTCATGTAGATTTTAGTATGTTTTAATTAGTTTTTAGTAGAATATTATTAGTTTTTAGGCAAAAATCATATTTCTGGACTTTACTATGAGTGTGTGTATTTTTCTGTGATTTCAGGTATTTTCTGGCTGAAATTGAGGGAGTTGAGCAAAAATCTGACTTAGGCTGAAAAAGGACTGCTGATGCTGTTGGATCCTGACCTCCCTGCACTCGGAATGGATTTTTTAGAGCTACAGGAGTCCAATTGGCGCGCTCTCAACGGCTTTGGAAAGTAGACATCCAGGGCTTTCCAGCAATATATAATAGTCCATACTTTGCGCGAAGATAGACGACGTAACTTGGCGTTGAACGCCAAGTACATGCTGCTGTCTGGAGTTAAACGCCAGAAAAACGTCATGATCCGGAGTTGAACGCCCAAAACACGTCATAACTTGGAGTTTAACTCCAAGAAAGGCCTCTACTCGTGGATAGCTTTAGTCTCAGCCCCAGCACACACTAAGTGGGCCCCAGAAGTGGATTTCTGCACCAATTATCTTAGTTTACTCATATTCTGTAAACCTAGGTTACTAGTTTACTATTTAAACAACTTTTAGAGAATTATCTTGTACCTCATGACATTTTTAGATCTGAATTACATACTTTGTAACGGCATGAGTCTCTAAACTCCATTGTTGGGGGTGAGGAGCTCTGCAGCGTCTCGATGATTTAATACAATTCCTTTGTTTTCCATTCAAACACGCTTGTTCTTATCTAAGATGTTTATTCGCGCTTAATTGTGAAGAAGGTGATGATCCGTGACACTCATCACCTTCCTCAATCCATGAACGTGTGCCTGACAACCACCTCCGTTCTACATCAGACTGAATGAATATCTCTTAGATTCCCCAACAGAATCTTCGTGGTATAAGCCGGATTGATGGCGGCATTCATGAGAATCCGGAAAGTCTAAACCTTGTCTGTGGTATTCCGAGTATGATTCCGGGATTGAATGACTGTGACGTGCTTCAAACTCCTGAGGGCTGGGCGTTAGTGACAGACGCAAAAGAATCAATGGATTCTATTCCAACCCGATTGAGAACCGACAGATGATTAGCCGTGCTGTGACAGAGCATAGGAACGTTTTCACTGAGAGGATGGGAGGTAGCCATTGACAACGGTGACACCCTACATAGAGCTTGCCATGGAAGGAACCTTGCGTGTGGGAAGAGGATTTCAAGGAAGAGTTGAAGTCAGAGGACAAAGCATCTCCAAAACTCCAACATATTCCCCAGTTCTGCAAAACAAGTAACTCTATTGTTCTCGTTTATTTTAACTTACAATTTTAAACACTTTGGCTTCTTACAAATAAATCCAAATAACCTTGTTGACATCCTAACTAAGATTAACAAAATAAATATTGATTGCTTCAAACCAATAATCTCCGTGGGATCGACCCTTACTCACGTAAGGTATTACTTGGACGACCCAGTGCACTTGCTGGTTAGTTGAACGGAGTTGTGAAAAGAAAGTAATCAGTTAGTTGAATTAGTTCTCTTTGGCACATGCCAAAGAGCCATTAATTAAGGATCACAATTTCGTCCACCAAGTTTTTGGCGCCGTTGCCGGGGATTATTGAGTTTGAACAATTGAAGGCATATTTTATTTCTTAGATCAGGAATAATTTATTTTTGTTGTTACAGAGTCATTAAATTTTGATAGGATAGTTTCTTTTCAAAAATTTCTTTTTAAAAATATTATTTTTCTTAATTAGTTGTTAATTTTTCGTGAGTTTAGTGTCTTATTTTAAGTTTGGTGTTAATTGCATATTTTATATTTTCTTTAAAATTTTCATGTTAGTGTTCTTGGTTCTTCCTTGATCTTCAAGTTGTTCTTGTCCATTTTTCTTGATTGATCTTTAGTTTTTCTTGTTTTGTGTCTTTTCTTGTTTCTCTTGTGCTTTTTCAAACAGTAACTTTAAAAAATTTTTACTTATATCCATTTTTAAAAAAATTAACTCTGAAGTTGCTGCCCATTTTGCTGGAGCTTTAGTAGTTGTTCTTCATAATTGGTTATCCCCTTTGGAACCTTTTACAAAAAAATAATTTTCCTTTGATTTAATCTTGTGCCAAACTTTAAGTTTGGTGTTTTCTTGTTAATCTTTTCATAAAATTCGAAAATTTATTTTGATTTTCTAAAAATTTTAAGTTTGGTGTTCTTTCTTTTGTTCTTGGTGTTCTTGTGAATCTTCAAAGTGTTCTTGAGTTTTTCTTGTGTCTTGATCTTAAAATTTTTAAGTTTGGTGTTCCTTGGTGTTTTTCCTCCAAAAATTTTCGAAAATAAGGAGCATTAGATCTAAAAATTTTAAGTCTTGTGTCTTTTGTGTGTTTTTCTCTTTCATCATAAAATTCAAAAAAAAAATATATCTTTTCTAACTAATTTTAAAACTACATTTTCGAAATTTTTATATAAATTTCAGATTTCAATTTCAAAATCATTCAAAAAAAAAATTTCACAAAATATTTTTAAATTTTTTTTTATATATTTTGTTTTTATTTATTCCACTTTTATAAAATAAATAAAATCAACATATAAATTATCTCTTGTAATCCATCATGGAAGCAAGTAGGAATGAACAGTCCAAGAGGACTCTGGGGTCATATGCTAACCCCACTACTGCTTCATATGGGAGTAGTATCTGTATACCCTCCATTGGAGTTAGTAGCTTTGAGCTGAATCCTCAGCTCATTATCATGGTACAGCAAAACTGCCAGTATTCTGGTCTTCCACATGAAGAACCTACAGAGTTTCTGGCACAATTTCTGCAAATTGCTGATACAGTACATGATAAGGAAGTAGATCAGGATGTCTACAGATTATTACTGTTTCCGTTTGCTGTAAAAGATCAAGCTAAGAGGTGGTTAAATAACCAGCCTAAGAACAGCATAAAAACATGGAAACAGCTGTCAGAAAAATTCCTGAATCACTATTTCCCTCCAAAACGGATGACACAGCTAAGGCTAAGCATCCAAGGCTTCAAACAAGGAGATAATGAATCCCTTTATGATGCCTGGGAGAGATACAGAGAGATGCTAAGAAAATGCCCCTCTGAAATGTTTTCAGAGTGGGTGCAATTAGACATCTTTTACTATGGGCTTACAGAAAAAGCTCAGATTTCTCTAGACCACTCAGCTGGTGGATCTATACATATGAGAAAAACAATTGAAGAAGCTCAAGAGCTCATTGATACAGTTGCCAGAAATCAGCATCTGTACCTAAGCAGTGAATCTTCCATGAAGGAAGAAGCTAAAACAGTAACTGCAGAACTCAGTCCGGTGGATCAGGCTAATGAAATTAATCAACAATTGGACTTTCTTACTCAACAGCTAGCCGAATTCAAAGAAATATTACAGGAAACAAGAATGGCTAACAGGAATATGGAAGTGCAATTAAAGCAGACAGAAAAGCAACTGTCAAAACAAATAGCAGAAGAATGCCAAGCAGTTCAATTAAGAAGTGGGAAAACATTAAATACCTCACTTCAAAGCAGCAGGAAGCCAAGAAATGAACAGATGTCTACTCAAAATCCCTCTGAGGACAATCAGAGCCCAGAGAGGAATGATGCTGGCGCTGAACACCCAGACCATGCTCATTCTTGGCGTTCAACGCCAGAAACAAGCATGAATCCGGCGTTGAACGCCCAAAGAGAACATGGTTCTGGTGTTCAAACGCCAGTAACAAATAAGGAAGTGGCGTCTAACGCCACTCCAGCTTCCACCCCTGGAATTCAAATGCCAGTGGGTGATCAGTCACATACAAGTGCTGATAACAACCCTTCTAAAAAGGCTTCCCAACCCACTTCTGTAAGTAATAAACCTGCAGCAACTAAGGTTGAGGAATACAAAGCCAAAATGCCTTATCCTCAAAAACTCCGCCAAGCGGAACACGATAAGCAATTTGCCCGCTTTGCAGACTATCTCAGGACTCTTGAAATAAAGATTCCGATTGCAGAAGCACTTGAGCAAATACCCTCTTATGCTAAGTTCATGAAAGAGATCTTAAGTCATAAGAAGGATTGGAAGGAAACTGAAAAAGTTTACCTCACTGAAGAATGCAGTGCAGTCATTCTGAAAAGCTTACCTGAGAAGCTTAAAGATCCTGGGAGCTTTATGATACCATGCACATTAGAGGGTACTTGTACCAAACAAGCTTTATGTGATCTTGGGGCAAGTATCAATCTAATACCTGCATCCACTATCAGAAAGCTTGGTTTGACTGAAGAAATCAAACCAACCAGGATATGTCTTCAACTTGCTGATGGCTCCATTAAATACCCATCAGGAGTGATTGAAGACATGATTGTCAAGGTCGGGCCATTCGCCTTTCCTACTGACTTTGTGGTGCTGGAAATGGAGGAGCACAAGAGTGCAACTCTCATTCTAGGAAGACCTTTCCTAGCCACTGGCCGAACCCTCATTGATGTCCAAAAAGGGGAAGTAACCTTGAGAGTCAATGAGGAGGAGTTTAAGTTGAATGTTGTCAAAGCCATGCAACATCCAGACACCCCAAATGACTGCATGAGTGTTGATATTATTGACTCTCTGGTAAGAGAGGTCAATATGGCTGAGAGTCTCGAATAAGAGCTAGAGGACATCTTTAAAGATGTTCCGCCTGATTTGGAGGAATCAGAGAAGATAATAGAACCTCTGAAAATCCCTCAAGAAGAGGAGAAACCTCCAAAACCCGAACTCAAACCATTACCACCATCCCTGAAATATGCATTTCTGGGAGAAGGTGACACCTTTCCTGTAATTATAAGCTCTACCTTAGAGCCACAGGAAGAGGAAGCACTAATTCAAGTGCTAAGGACACACAAGACAGCTCTTGGGTGGTCCATCAGTGATCTTAAGGGCATTAGCCCAGCCAGATGCATGCACAAGATCTTACTGGAGGATGACGCCAAGCCAGTGGTTCAACCACAAAGGCGGCTGAATCCAGCTATGAAAGAAGTGGTGCAGAAAGAGGTTACTAAATTACTAGAGGCTGGGATTATTTATCCTATTTCTGACAGCCCCTGGGTGAGCCCTGTCCAAGTTGTCCCTAAGAAAGGAGGCATGACAGTGGTTCATAATGAAAAAAATGAACTGGTCCCTACAAGGACAGTTACAGGGTGGCGTATGTGCATTGATTATAGAAGGCTCAATACAGCCACCAGAAAGGATCATTTTCCTTTACCATTCATAGACCAGATGCTAGAAAGACTAGCAGGTCATGAATACTACTGCTTCCTGGATGGATATTCAGGTTATAATCAAATTGCAGTAGATCCCCAGGATCAAGAGAAAACGGCATTCACATGTCCATCTGGAGTATTTGCTTACAGAAGGATGCCATTTGGCCTGTGCAATGCACCTGCAACCTTTCAGAGGTGCATGCTCTCAATTTTCTCTGATATGGTGGAAAAATTCCTGGAAGTCTTCATGGATGACTTCTCAGTATTTGGAGACTCATTCAGCTCCTGCCTTAACCATTTAGCACTTGTTCTGAAAAGATGCCAAGAGACTAACCTGGTTTTAAACTGGGAAAAATGTCACTTTATGGTGACTGAAGGAATTGTCCTTGGGCACAAAATTTCGAACAAGGGAATAGAGGTGGATCAAGCTAAGGTAGAAGTAATTGAAAAATTACCACCACCTGCTAATGTTAAGGCAATCAGAAGCTTTCTGGGGCATGCAGGATTTTATAGGAGGTTCATAAAGGATTTTTCAAAAATCGCCAAACCTCTGAGCAACCTGCTAGCTGCTGACACGCCATTTATCTTTGATAAAGAGTGTCTGCAGGCATTTGAGACTCTGAAAGCTAAATTGGTTACTGCACCAATCATTTCTGCACCAGACTGGACATTACCATTTGAATTAATGTGTGATGCCAGTGACCATGCCATTGGTGCAGTGTTGGGACAAAGGCATAACAAGCTTCTGCACGTCATTTACTATGCCAGCCGTGTTCTAAATAATGCACAGAAGAATTACACAACCACAGAAAAAGAGCTACTAGCAGTGATTTACGCCATTGACAAATTCAGATCCTATTTAGTAGGATCAAAAGTGATTGTGTACACTGATCATGCTGCTCTTAAATATCTACTCACAAAGCAGGATTCAAAACCCAGACTCATCAGATGGGTGTTGCTTCTGCAAGAGTTTGATATAGAAATAAGAGACAGAAAAGGGACAGAGAATCAAGTGGCAGATCACCTGTCCCGAATAGAATCAGTGGAAGGGGCGTCCCTCCCTCTCACTGAGATCTCTGAAACCTTTCCGGATGAGCAACTGTTTGCCATCCAGGAAGTGCCATGGTTTGCAGACATTGCAAACTACAAGGCAGTGAGATTCATACCCAAAGAGTACAGTAGGGTGCAATCAAAGAAATTAATCACAGATGCAAAGTACTATCTTTGGGATGAACCATATCTCTTCAAGAGATGTGCAGACGGAGTAATCCGTAGATGTGTGCCTAAGGAAGAAGCGCAAAAGATTCTATGGCACTACCATGGATCACAGTATGGAGGACATTTTGGAAGTGAGCGAACAGCCACAAGAGTCCTCCAAAGTGGCTTCTACTGGCCCACTCTTTATAAAGATTCCCGAGCATTTGTGCTTAATTGTGACAGTTGCCAAAGATCAGGCAACCTACCTCACAGTTATGCCATGCCTCAACAAGGGATCTTGGAAATTGAGTTGTTTGATGTATGGGGCATTGACTTCATGGGACCTTTCCCACCATCATACTCAAACACTTATATTCTGGTGGCAGTGGATTATGTATCCAAATGGGTGGAGGCTATTGCAACACCCACTAATGACACTAAAACAGTGTTAAAATTCCTCCAGAAACATATTTTCAGCAGATTTGGTATCCCTAGAGTGTTAATCAGTGATGGGGGCACTCATTTCTGCAATAAACAGCTTTACTCTGCTCTGGTACGTTATGGAGTCAACCACAGGGTAGCTACTCCATATCACCCACAAACTAATGGGCAAGCTGAAGTCTCAAATAGAGAACTCAAAAGAATCCTGGAACGGACTGTAATTAACCGTAGAAGGGATTGGGCAAGAAGCCTGGATGATGCTCTGTGGGCATACAAAACAGCATTCAAGACCCCTATAGGGACCTCTCCATACCAGCTTGTGTATGGAAAGGCATGTCACTTGCCAGTGGAACTGGAACACAAGGCCTACTGGGCAACCAGATTCCTAAACCTTGATGCCAAGTTAGCTGGAGAAAAACGATTGCTCCAGTTAAATGAGCTAGAGGAATTTAGACTCAATGCTTTCGAGAATGCAAAAATATACAAAGAAAAAGCGAAAAGATGGCATGATAAGAAATTGTCATCCAGAGTCTTTGAGCCAGGGCAGAAAGTTCTGTTATTTAATTCAAGGCTCAAATTATTCCCTGGGAAATTAAAATCCCGGTGGAGAGGTCCATATGTAATCACAAGCGTATCACCATATGGATACATAGAACTTCAGGATAGTGACTCTAACAAAAAGTTCATTGTTAATGGACAAAGAGTTAAACACTATCTTGAAGGTAATTTCGAGCAAGAATGCTCAAAACTGAGACTTGATTAAAAGCTCAGTAATAGTCCAGCTAATGACATTAAAGAAGCGCTTGCTGGGAGGCAACCCAGCCAATCACAAAATTTAATTTTATTCGTTTTTCTAATAAATTAAAGTTTTACAGGTAGATGCTACAGTATCTTCAAAAGGTGAAATAGCAATTGGTTGAAGTCACAAAATTACAGGAAAATTTGGAAGCTCACTGGCGTGAAAAAGCCAGTAAGAAACATTTTGGGCGTTGAACGCCCAAAAGAAGCACCCACTAGGCGTTCAACGCCAGTAAGGGTAGCCATCTGGGCGTTAAACGCCAGAAAGGAGCATCTTCTGGGCGTTGAATGCCAGAAAGAAGCATCAGCTGGGCGTTGAACGCCCAGGAGAAGCAGCATTTGGGCGTTAAACGCCCAAAACATGCATCGTTTGGGCGTTTAACGACAAGATGGTGGGAGGAGGTAAAATTCGTTTTTCTTTATAATTTTTCTAAATTTTTATGTTTCAATTCATGATTTCTTGCATAAACATGTTTCAAATTGTCATCCCTCAAATCAAATTAGTTTTCTAAAAATCCTAGTATCTAAAATCCCTTTTTCAAAAGTATCAAATATATCTTAATTCATAAACACAAATCTTTTTTTTTCAATCCAAATCTTTTTCAAATCTTTTTCAACTCATCATATCTTCTGGATTTCGAAATTGCCTCTCCCTCTATTCCTCTCCTTTTCTTTCTTTTGCTTGAGGACAAGCAAACCTCTAAGTTTGGTGTGAGTTGCCATGATCACTGAGCTAAAACTCATCAAGATCATGGAACCTAAGGGAACAGGAAGAGCAAGGATGTGAACTGAAGGAACTAAAGCGTCAGAAGCTATTCCTTGAAGGACCAAGCACCCCACAGACTAGAGGAACATCCACTTCCCAAAAATACAGGTTGTTAAGTTCTAATTTTAAGCTTTAACTCTGTGATAGTATTTTTATAGAAATTTACCTTAGAAGTTATATAGGAGTAGTAGTAATTAGTATCTCTATTTTGATTTTATCTCCAATTAAGCTATAATTTATTTTTCTCATCATTATCAAACATGAATAAATTAGTAGATTCTTAGAATAAAGAGGCAATATTTTTTTGAGTTCTTAACAAGGAAAATTCTAATTATTTATATGTGGTGGCAATACTTTTTGTCTTCTGAATGAATGCTTGAACAGTGCATATTTTTGATATTGAATTTTATGAATGTTAAAATTGTTGGCTCCTGAAAGAATGATGAACAAGAGAAATGTTATTGATGATCTGAAAAATCATGAAATTGATTCTTGAAGCAAGAAAAAGCAGTGAAAAACAAGCTTGCGAAAAAAAAGGGGTAAAAAAAAAATTTACAAGGAATCATTGGATAAAGAAAAAAAGAAAAAGCCAATAGCCCTTAAAACCAAAAGGCAAGGGTAAAAAGGATCCAAGGCTTTGAGCATCAATGGATAGGAGGGCCCAAGGAAATAAATCCAGGCCTAAGCGGCTAAATCAAGCTGTCCCTAACCATGTGCTTGTGGCATGCAGGTCCAAGTGAAAAGCTTGAGACTGAGTGGTTAAAGTCGTGATCTAAAGCAAAAGAGTGTGCTTAAGAACTCTGGACACCTCTAACTGGGGACTCTAGCAAAGCTGAGTCACAATCTGAAAAGGTTCACCCAATTATGTGTCTGTGGCATTTATGTATCCGGTGGTAATACTGGAAAACAAAGTGCTTAGGGCCACGGCCAAGACTCATAAAGTAGCTGTGTTCAAGAATCAACATACTAAACTAGGAGAATCAATAATACTATCTGAATTCTGAGTTCCTATGGATGCCAACCATTCTGAAGTTCAAAGGATAAAGTGAGATGCCAAAACTGTTCAGAAGCAAAAAGCTACTAGTCCCGCATATCTAATTGGAATCTGAGCTTCACTTGAAACTCTGAGATATTATTGTTTCTTAATTTCTTTTCATCCTATTTTATTTATCTAGTTGCTTGAGGACAAGCAACAGTTTAAGTTTGGTGTTGTGATGAGCGGATATTTTATACGCTTTTTGGGGGTAATTTCATGTAGATTTTAGTATGTTTTAATTAGTTTTTAGTAGAATATTATTAGTTTTTAGGCAAAAATCATATTTCTGGACTTTACTATGAGTGTGTGTATTTTTCTGTGATTTCAGGTATTTTCTGGCTGAAATTGAGGGAGTTGAGCAAAAATCTGACTTAGGCTGAAAAAGGACTGCTGATGCTGTTGGATCCTGACCTCCCTGCACTCGGAATGGATTTTTTAGAGCTACAGGAGTCCAATTGGCGTGCTCTCAACGGTGTTGGAAATTAGACATCCAGGGCTTTCCAGCAATATATAATAGTCCATACTTTGCGCGAAGATAGACGACGTAACTTGGCGTTGAACGCCAAGTACATGCTGCTGTCTGGAGTTAAACGCCAGAAAAACGTCATGATCCGGAGTTGAACGCCCAAAACACGTCATAACTTGGAGTTTAACTCCAAGAAAGGCCTCTACTCGTGGATAGCTTTAGTCTCAGCCCCAGCACACACTAAGTGGGCCCCAGAAGTGGATTTCTGCACCAATTATCTTAGTTTACTCATATTCTGTAAACCTAGGTTACTAGTTTACTATTTAAACAACTTTTAGAGACTTATCTTGTACCTCATGACATTTTTAGATCTGAATTACATACTTTGTAACGGCATGAGTCTCTAAACTCCATTGTTGGGGGTGAGGAGCTCTGCAGCGTCTCGATGATTTAATACAATTCCTTTGTTTTCCATTCAAACACGCTTGTTCTTATCTAAGATGTTTATTCGCGCTTAATTGTGAAGAAGGTGATGATCCGTGACACTCATCACCTTCCTCAATCCATGAACGTGTGCCTGACAACCACCTCCGTTCTACATCAGACTGAATGAATATCTCTTAGATTCCCCAACAGAATCTTCGTGGTATAAGCCGGATTGATGGCGGCATTCATGAGAATCCGGAAAGTCTAAACCTTGTCTGTGGTATTCCGAGTAGGATTCCGGGATTGAATGACTGTGACGTGCTTCAAACTCCTGAGGGCTGGGCGTTAGTGACAGACGCAAAAGAATCAATGGATTCTATTCCAACCCGATTGAGAACCGACAGATGATTAGCCGTGCTGTGACAGAGCATAGGAACGTTTTAACTGAGAGGATGGGAGGTAGCCATTGACAACGGTGACACCCTACATAGAGCTTGCCATGGAAGGAACCTTGCGTGTGGGAAGAGGATTTCAAGGAAGAGTTGAAGTCAGAGGACAAAGCATCTCCAAAACTCCAACATATTCCCCAGTTCTGCAAAACAAGTAACTCTATTGTTCTCGTTTATTTTAACTTACAATTTTAAACACTTTGGCTTCTTACAAATAAATCCAAATAACCTTGTTGACATCCTAACTAAGATTAATAAAATAAATATTGATTGCTTCAAACCAATAATCTCCGTGGGATCGACCCTTACTCACGTAAGGTATTACTTGGACGACCCAGTGCACTTGCTGGTTAGTTGAACGGAGTTGTGAAAAGAAAGTAATCAGTTAGTTGAATTAGTTCTCTTTGGCACATGCCAAAGAGCCATTAATTAAGGATCACAATTTCGTCCACCACAGGGCCCGAGGAGGTCGAGTCCCCACTTTGCAAATGGCCAAGGTGACGTTACGCTGATGAGTTCTTCTGGTGGGGCGATGTGGAAGTTAGCATGCTTCTGACATGGTGGACATGTCTTGACGAACTCGTTGGCTTCTTTTTATAAAGTTGGCCAAAAGAATCCGGCTCGGAGTACTTTCTTGGCAAGAGCTTTTGCTCCGAGATGTTGCCACATGTGCCACTGTGTATCTCTTCTAAAACCTCTTTTGTGTTAGAGGTCGGTACACATTTTAGCAAAGGTGTCGACATCCCTCTCTTGTATAGGATATCGTTTATGATGGTGTAATACTGTGCATCCCGCTTAAACTTCTTTGCCTCCTTTTTATTTGTAACAGCCCTGACAACCCACTAGCACGATATTGTCTGCTTTGGCACACAAGGCCTCACGGTTTTGCCTTTGACGATAGGGATGATAGCCAAAGCCCCCCACACTCACTCGTCAAAATGCATCATGCTAGGGAGAGGTATCCACACCCTTATAAGGCATGCTTCGTTCCCCTCTCCAACCGATGTGAGACCTTACAATCCACCCCCTAAGGGAGCCCAGTGCCCTCGTTGGCACGTCAATCTAGGTTCTAGCTCTGATTACCATCTGTAATAGCCCAGACCACCCGCTAGCATGATATTGTCCACTTTGGCACACAAGGCCTCACGATTTTGCCTTTGACGATAGGGATGATAGCCAAAGCCTCCACACTCACTCATCAAAATGCGTCATGCTAGGGAGAGGTATCCACACCCTTATAAGGCATGCTTCGTTCCCCTCCCCAACTGATGTGGGACCTTACAATCCACCCCCCTAAGGGAGCCCAGCGCCCTCGCTGGCACATTAATCCGGGTTCTAGCTCTGATTACCATCTGTAACAGCCCAGACCACCTGCTAGCACGATATTGTCTACTTTAGCACACAAGGCCTCACGGTTTTACCTTTGACGATAGGGATGATAGCCAAAGCCCCCCACACTTACTCGTCAAAACACATCATACTAGGGAGAGGTATTCACACCCTTATAAGGCATGCTTCGTTTCCCTCCCCAACCTTACATTATCTGTAGGGAGTATCTCTGATTTGAGGTAGCTGATTATGGGTGTCATACATCCTTGATCCTGTCCTGATATGGCTAGGACCTTTTCCTCTTCTAAGATTGTCGGGTTCTGCAGTATTTCCCGGATGAGGCTCCTATTATTGCCCCTGGTTTCGTGCTGGCTAATTTTGAGAGTGCGTCAGCTCGAGCATTCTGTTCCCGAGGTATATGTCGGATCTCACATTCCTGGAATTGTTTGAGTTGTTCCTTGGTTTTGTCCAGGTATTTTTTCATAGAAGGATCTTTGGGTTGGTAGGTCCCTGCTATTTGTGAGGTGACAACCTGCGAATCGCTAAAGATGACAAGTTTTTGGGCTCTGACTTCTTTAGCCAGCTTCAAACCAGTCAATAGCGCCTCGTACTCAGCCTGATTATTGGAAACAGGGAACTCAAACTTTAAGGAGAGTTCGATTTAGGTTCCCTGATTACTTTCTATTATCACACCTGCTCCACTCTCGATTTTATTTGAAGAGCCGTCCACGTATAGATTCCAATTTGTAAGGGTTTCCGGGGTGTCAGTGTACTCTGCAATGAAGTCGGCCAGATACTGTGATTTGATGGCTGTCCGAGCTTCGTATTTAATATTGAATTCGGACAACTCAACTGTCCACTATAGGATTCTCCCCGCTAAATTTGTTTTCTGCAAAATTCCTTTCATAGGCTGTTTGGTCTAAACTTTGATGGTGTGAGCCTGGAAATATGGGCGAAGTCGTCGAGAGGTTAATCTGAGAGCGTATGCGAATTTTTCTATCTTTTGATAGTTTAGTTCGGACCCTTGTAGTGTTTTACTGATGGAGTATATAGGTTGTTGTCCACTTTCGTCCTCTCTAACTAGTGCTGAGGCTACTGTCCGACTTCCTACTGCAAGGTACAATATGAGTGCTTCTCCTTCCCGGGGTTGGGTAAGAATGGGTGGCTGTCCCAGGAATCTCTTGAAATCCTGGAAAGCTTGCTCGCACTCTGGTGTCCATTTGAACTTCTTTCCTTTCCTTAGTGTGGCGTAGAAGGCGACGGATCTTATGGCTGATCCGGCTAGAAATCTGGACAGAGCTACTAGTCGCCCATTGAGTTGTTGCACTTCTTTGACACAGGTCGGGCTTTTCATGTCGAGTATGGCTCGACACTTGTCGGGGTTTGCTTTAATTCCTCTTTGTGTGAGCATGAAACCCAAGAATTTGCTATCTTCTACTGCGAAGGTGCATTTGGTAGGGTTAAGTCGCATGACATGCTTCCTTATAGTATTGAACACTTGGGCGAGGTCAGACAGTAATGACTCCTCACTTTGTGTTTTTACTAACATGTCGTCCACATATACCTCCATGAGTTTCCCGATATGATTTGCAAAGACCTTGTTCATTAATCTTTGATAGGTGGCTCCTGCGTTTTTTATTCCGAATGGCATGACGACGTAACAGTAGTTTGCTTTTGGGGTTAAGAATGAGGTTTTTTCTTGATCAGGTGGGTACATTGGGATTTGATTGTATCCCGAGTAAGCGTCCATAAATAAGAGGTATTTGTATCCAGAGGAGGCATCTACCAGAGCATCAATACTTGGGAGTGGATAGGGATCTTTGGGACAAGCTTTGTTGAGATGGTGTAGTCAGTGCACATCCGCCACTTCCCATTTGATTTTTTCACTAAGACAACATTGGCTAGCCACAGCGGATATTTGACTTCACTTATGAATCCTGCGTCCAGTAGAGCTTGTACCTGTTCTTCCATAGCTTGGGATCTTTCCGGTCCGAGCTTCCTACGCTTCTGCTGTACTGGTCGAGATCCTGGGTATACTGTCAGCTTGTGGCACATCAGTTTGGGGTCTATGCCCGGCATGTCCGCAGCCTTCCACGCGAAGAGTTCGACATTATCTTTTAAGAACTGTATGAGAGACTCCTGTATATCTCTTTTTAGGATTGCACCGATATTGGTTGTTTTATCCGGGACATCTCCGATATGGACTTTCTCTATCTCGCTTTCAGGTTGTGGACGAAGTTCTTCCTGACCTCGAACTCCCTCGTGTTCGATAGTGTGGATTTCTTCTCCTTTGCCTCTGAGGTTCAGACTTTCGTTGTAACAGCAGCGCGCCGTTCTCTGGTCTCCTTTTATCGTAGCGATCCCTTCTGTAGTTTAGAACTTCATGCATAGATGTGGAGTGGAGACTACTGCAGCGAGCAGATTTAGCGTTGTCCGACCTATCAGGGCATTGTATGATGAATTCTCGTCAACCACAATGTTGTCTATGTTGAGCATCCTTGACCGGTCACCTTTTCCAAAGGTTGTGTGTAGTGAGATGTATCCAAGTGGTTGGATCGGAGTGTCTCCTAGTCCGAATAAGCTGTTAGGATATGCTCTGAGCTCTTTTTCCTCTAGGCCGAGTTTATCGAAGGCAGTTTTGAACAAAATGTCAGCCGAGCTTCCTTGGTCCACCAATGTGCGGTGGAGATTAGCGTTGGCCAATATGATAGTGATGACCATGGGGTCGTCATGCCCCGAGATGACGCCAGCTGCGTCCTCTTTAGTGAAAGTAATAGTAGGGAGGTCAGGCGCTCCTTCTCCTCCTTCGACGTGATATATTTCTTTAAGGTGTCTTTTGCGGGATGATTTGGAGATTCCTCCTCCCGCGAATCCGCCATGTATCATGTGGACATGTCTCTCTGGGGTACGAGGTGGTCGTTCGGTTCGTCCGACCTCTTCGTCCCTTCTTCTTTTTCTGGGCTCATCTGTTTTGCTGGCTAAGTACCGATCCAGTCTCCCATCTCTCACCAACTTTTCTATGACATTTTTCAAGTCGAAGCACTCATTGGTGGGATGTCCATAGATTCGATGGTATTCACAATATTATGTTCGATTTTCGCCTCCGTTTTTGCTTTTAATCGGTCGAGGTGGTGGAATCTTCTCGGTGTGGCATACTTCTCGGTACACGTCCACAAGAAACACCCGAAGAGGGGGTGTAATTGTCGTATTTCTTAATATTCTCTCCATGTTGATCTTATTTTTTCTTGGAGTCTTTATCCTTATCCCGTGAGGAGTAGGAAGGGGCCCAGTTTTTGAGATCTCTCCTAGTCGAGAATTTTCTTCCATGTTGATGTTCTTTTTTGCTCGCTCTTGCACCTCGTTCAGAGATGTAGGATGTTTCTTTGATATGGAGTGACTAAAAGGTCCCTCTCGTAGGCCATTGATGAGACCCATAATGGCTACTTCAGTTGGCAGACTTTGTATGTCTAGACATGCTTTGTTGAATCTTTCCATGTAGCTGCGAAGACTTTCTCGATCTCCTTGCCTGATCCCTAATAGACTAGGGGCGTGCTTGGTTTTGTCCTTCGGATAGAGAATCTGGTAAGAAACTTTCCAGCTAAGTCGTCAAATCTTGCGATGGACCTTAGGGGCAAGCTATCGAACCATTTAATTGCTGTCTTGGTTAAGGTAGTTGGGAAGGCCTTGCAACGAATTGCATCCGAGACATCGGTGAGATACATTCTGCTTCTGAAATTACTAAGATGATGGCTGGGATCTGATGTGTCGTCGTATGGGGTCATGTCGGGAGCCTTGAAGTCCTTTGGGACTTTGGCTTTTATAATGTCTTTGGTGAATGGGTCTTGATCTCTATGGGGGATTGTCTTCATGACTGGATCGAGTAGTCTTGGCTTTTAGATCTGCTTCAAGCTTTAAGAGTTTGTCTTCCAACTCTTTACGTCGCCTAGTTTCCCTTCTGAGGTCCTTCTCGGCTTCTCGTTGATGCTCCGCCTCTTTTTCGATTTGTTTGAGACATTCTTGCTGGGCTTGAAGTGCTTCCAGGATTTCTGCGTTTGGCGGACTCTTATCTTTGTTTGGTTGAGGAGTTTCCTTCGGTGTGGCATTCGCGTTCTTGTGCGGCGTCCTGTTCTCTAGATTAGAGTCGTGGTCGTTGTCAAGGTTGTTTGCCATGATGATGGGATTACTTCCAAGTCCCCGGCAATGGCGCCAATATTTCGAGGGTTACCTGAAACTGTAGGTCGATCTCGGACGAGATCTTCTGTACTAGTCGGAGCTGTTGTGCCTGACTTGATGATGGTGGTCGGAGCCGCCCTGTCTGACTTGTTAGACTTGGTGGTGGTGCTGATCCTTCGTCACTGGAGAGTGGTGGTACCTGCAAAGAACTCCGATACTTAAGTTAGCAAGGATATTAAGCAGGTTTTTAGTAGAATCAGAGTATGAATTATATATATATTATCGAAAGAAACTATGAACTAAATTAACTTTTAAAATATATATATTATTAAAAGATTTTACTTAGCATATAAAATTTTGTTACTCAATCATATATCGGCATTCAAAACTAACAAATTGTCAGATCAAGCGGTAATTACTAAATAGTAAATACTAAACAATTTATTCAAATGTTTCCTACAATTTTCTTATCCAAAGGAAATATATATTGTCACATTAATTATAAATATATAATTAATTCTTTTGTTCAGTGCTTAATAAGTGATTCAAATTTTGATTTTCGAATTCTCATAAACATTGTGGATATAACACTTAATTAGAGTTAAGCCCTATTTTAATTTTTGAGATCGGTAACTTGTACTGATTCAGTTTTTTACTTTTTAGTTATTATAATTTGGTCTTTTAAATTTTAAAAAAATACATTAATGTAATTTTTCGTATATTTTCTATCACTAGAGCTCAACCCTGTTAATAACGTAGCTCAACTTATGTCATGCTAGACATATTAAAATGAATTCATAGTATTTTGACGTTAAAGAAAGCACTAAACAACATTATTTTAGAATTTCAACAAAATTAAAACGTTAAACCCCTCCTTTTTGAAAACTTTGTCTTCTTTTTCTCCACTAAACTTCAAATAATAAAAAATATCTCTTCCATAGGTGAAACGAATTGAAAGTTATTAGAGAAAAAAGTGTTGGTGGTCACTTTTTTATTTTCACGAAGTGTGTATCGACACTGTAGAGCTTAAAAAGGGTTTAAGGTGACTACAAACACTTTCTCCTCCAGCAACTTTCAATTCTTTTCACCAATGGGAGAGTTAAAATTTTTTTCTCTGAAGTTCAGTGGAAAAGAAGAAGACGAAGTGATCAAAGGGAGGGATTTAACGTTTTAGTTTTGTTGAAACCCTAAAACAACGTTGTTTAGTGCTTTTTTTAACGTCAAAACATGCACGACGTCGTTTTAATATATCCATCCAGCGTGGCAAGGGTTGAGCCACGTCACTAAAGGCATTGAACTCCAGTGACGAAAAATACACGAGAGACTACATTGGCACACATTTTTAATTTAAGGGACCAAATTGTAGCAATAGGAAAGTCAGGGACTAAATCAGTACAACTCACCAATCTCAAAGGCCAAAGTAGGACTTAACTCCACTTAATTGACACACCTTTGATATAAGTATCTTGCATTTGGATAAAACTCTATAACCAAGTGAAATATTTAACTAAATCCAACTAAGTTGTTATAATCGTTTTTCCACTTACGTGTGTGGCTTCTTCTTTTTCTCCTCCTTCTCCTTTGCGTTCCTACCAAGTTGTTATAACCGTTTTCCACATTAAGTGCACTTCTTCTTCTCAATTTTCCACATCAAGTGCATTTTTTCTTTCTATTCCTCCTCCTTCCACTGATATTGCTACTTCTTCTAATCCTCCTCTTCCTCCTCTTTTTTTTTTCTCATTTTTTCCTTTCGTTATCGTAGTCGTCACCACCATTACACCACCACCTCCATATCCTCCTCCTTCTCTTCTTTATTTTCTCATTTGAATTTTTTTGATCTTCTCCTTCCTTTCATTATCATCGTCTTCCTCTTATATGTTAACAGTTAAAATTCATAATGCATCAAAATTTCTTAATGATGACGACATACAAACAAACTCAGTTCAAAATAAATTTGGATCAAAATTTTACCTTATTTAAATCCAGAATTCACTGTTTATTAAATAAAAAATGCACCGAAATTACTTGATAATGATGATGCACAAACAAACCCGGTTCAAAATTACTTAATAATGATGACACACAAACAAACTCAGTTCAAAACAAGTACAGACTAAATACATTTTATTTAAATTTAGGATGCACCAAAATTATTTAATGATAACTCAAAAGTTCATCATCATCATCATCATCATCATCATCATCATCATCTTGTTTTGCTCTCTTAACAAGAATAAAAATAAGAAAAAATAAACAAAGAAGAAGAAAAATACATAATGCTACAAAATCGATGGAGAAAATGGGAAAAATACAACAACAATAACAGCAGCAATAAAAGAATGACGATGAGAAAAAATACGCGAAGGAAAAGGAGGAGGAACGCAAAAAAAAAGGAGAAGAAACGCGAAGAAAAAGAAGAAGAATAAGAAGAAGGAAGAGAAAGAAGAAGAATGCGAAAACCTTTACATTAGTAGGATAGTTGGAGCATGTATTCACACCCTCCCTAATGAGACTAATTTTTATTAAGTTTAGACCGATTTAATTATACTTGATTATCAAAAAAACTTAAATGTACATCAAGACTGCTTATATTTTTCTGCTGTATCTTGATAATATATATATATATATATATATATATATATATATATATATATATATATATATATATATATATATATATATATATTTTGAACATGCATAGACATATGCCCGGCTTTATTCTTTAATTCTTGAAATTAGTTTTAAAATAACATGAATTATTAATTATGAATACAAAAAGTTATCTAATATAATTAAAAATAATTAATTTATATTTTAATATAAATAAAATATCAAAATATTATTATACTTTATTTAAAATAAATAATTGAAAATAATTTATTTATATTTTAAAATATTTAGGAGTAATCTAACAATAATGTATAATAATTGTGTTTAATTTGTGATGAGCGGATATTTTATATGCTTTTTGGCATCATTTTCATATAGTTTTTATTATGTTTTGTTTAAGTTTTATTATATTTTCATAGGTTTTAGTGCAAAATTTATATTTTTGGATTCTACTTTAAGTTTGTGTGTTTTATGGTGATTTCAAGTATTTTCTAGCTAAAATTGAGGAATTTGGAAAAAGTATGATTCAAAGATAGAGAAAGGACTGCAGATGCTGTCAGGATCTGACCTCCATACACTTGAAGGAGTATTTCTAGAACTACAGAAGTCCAAATGGCGCGCTCTTAACGACTATGGAAAGCTAACATCCAGAGCTTTTCAGAAATATATAATTCTTCATACTTTTCTTTGAAAATGAAGGTCCAAAACTGGTGTTCAACACCAGCCACTAACCCCATTCCTGGCGTCCAACTCCCATTCAGGAGTCCAAAGCTGGCGTTAGATGCCCAAAAGGGAGCATTAGCTCGTGGCTTCACTCAAGCACAGCCCAAACACTCACCAAGTGGGTTCGGAAAGTGGATTTTCGCACTACAAGACTAGTTTATCTTATTTTCTGTAATTCTTAATTTCTTAGTTAGCAGACTAGTATATATAGAAGAAGATCACCCTTGTTTAGGAGTTCTGCCAATCTTCCCTCCCCACTTTATTTTCGAACATCATTATGTACAGTATGAGTCACTAACCTCCTAGGTTAAGTTTAGGAGCTCTATTGATTCTTATGGATTAATAATATAAGTATTCTATTTCAATCTATGCTTGATTCTATTCTAAGATGTATCTTCGTTCTTCATTCTAATGAATTGGGAGTGTAACTTGACCGTCATCCCTATTCACATGGGTTCTTGCGAGTCCTTGACGGGATAGTATTGAACCACAAGCTTGATTATACATCTCTTAGACGGCTAATGCACGGCTTCGCTGGGGACTTCTCGATACATCAGTTCAGCCGAGGTGCGGGGCGATTAGGGACTTTGTGGTATAGGCTAGAACCAAGGGAGCAATGTTCTCTGATCCGAAAGATCCAACCTTATCTGTGGTGTTTTGAGTAGGATCACTAAGGAAATGGACTGCTAGAGCTTTACCCCCATTCATGATTGGATGACCCCTGACCCGGCGTTTGATCTGAAGCAGAGGAGATTAATGACCGCTGACCCAACGTTAATCATTTACAGTCTGTCATGGAAAGAATCAATCAGAAGTTGGAGTAGATGGTGAGAAAAGTATATCTAAAAGGAAGAAGCATATCTAAAACCTCAACCATTCTCGTACCATTGATTTCATACCTATCTAGTATCGTTTTATTTATTTATCTGTTTTATGCTTTTTTTCGTGACAACAACTATATTTTCTATCCGTCCGACTAAGATCTGCAAGGTAACCATTGCTTGCTCAAACAATAATTTTCGTGGGATTGACCCTCACTCACCTGGATTATTACTTGGATGACCCGGTGCACTTACCGATCTATCTGTGCGAAACTTAGGGAGTCATTTTTCTGCACCAATTTGTTTGTGTTAAAAGTTATTTTTGTGAAATTATTGTTAAATTAATTCTTAGAAGTATATTTGATAAAAATTAAAATTTTTTGAATAAAATTAAAATAAAATATACTTTACCTATTGATAACAATAAACTAACACCTTGAACTTCAACTTGAAGCTTGTCATTATTCTTAACAAACGCGACACCTTAGAATTATTGGTTATAAGTTAGAACTTACAAATTTTAGCAAGGGGAAAGGTCAACGACTGTGTGCCAAATTAATAATTGACAATAATATAATTGGACGTGTGACTGGTCAACCAGTAACATGGAGTCATCCAACATAAACAAAGAGACATGATATCTAATCATTCATCATCATCCAAAGATTGTCTCACCTGTATATACAATTTCATTGAGCATCAACTTGGAATGTGTCCTTTTAACTTGGGGGAAGGGCAATTAATGTATATACACTATGAAGCAGCCATAGTTACAAGATTCGACACGATATGATATATAAACACAGTAATTTTAAATTGGATAAAGTATATCTTTTGTCTTTAAAATTGTTAAAAATTTTAAAAATATTGTTAATTTTTTTTATTTTAATTTTATCTAAAAAATTTTTAAATTACATTAAATATATTCTTAATAGCTAATTTTTTAAAAAAATTAAGACTAATTCAATAACAATTTCACATATTAAAACAACTTTTAATACAAACAAATTTAATATAATTATTTTGTATTATTATTGGATTGATCCTAAACTTTTTAAAAATATAACTATCAAAAATATATTTAATGTAAATAAAAAATTATAGGAGGAAATTAAAATAAAATAAAATTTAAAAATATTTTTAAAATTTAACAAATTTTAATAAAAAAAATATAATTTATCCTTATCAATATTATTATTTTTGTTCTTGTTTTTTGCACTAATTGGTTGGTTGAGCTGACCCAAAATGGATTGGAATTATAATGAATGACAATTCAATAGAAAAGCCATTCAGTTTGGTCTTGCTTGCAATCTTCCAAGTGGCATGCTTAGTTTAAGTTTGAGTACAAATGATCATTGAAACTTTTTTTTTTTTTTTAATTCTGTTACTCTTTCAATGCAATGAGAAGTTCTAACCTTTCAGGGGCAGAAGTCGGCGAAAATAAATCATGTGTACTGCATTAATCTGTTCTTGTTTTAATTCATATCCCAACGAATCAAACTCTTGGGGCGGAGTGAATAATGATCTGCCAAAGTTATGGGATAAGAAAATGATGAAAAAAATTAAAAAAAAAAAAACTATGAGTGGTTAGACACGACTATTTGGTAAAAGTTTTTGTTTTTATTTTATTTTTATTTTTATTTTCAGTAATTTTTTATTTTAGATTTTGTAAAAAAAAAAGTTGTGAAAATAATAAAACTATATTTTCTATTTCACTTTCTGTTTTTTTATTTTATTTTATTACAAAATTCTAAAACAGAAATATTAGAAACGAAAAAAAATAAAATATAAATGCAAACAAATCGCATCCTTACATGCTAATATTTTTATGTGAGGCCATTTTTATTCTTATGTAGGAGCATAGGAGGTGAGTTCGCATATTCTCTTATTATAAAAATATTCAGGTTAAAACTATTTTAAAAAGTTAACAAGTATTTTATAGAAAAAATCTAAAACATCAATTATATGTGCAGTCAATTTGAATAATTTTTTAAAGATTTTATTTTAAAATAAGTCCTAATAAAAAAACATAAAAACCAATCTAATTTTATGTTTACAAACATTCAAAATATAAAATGGAAAAAAAAACTAATTATACAAACCTTTATCCTTCTCTCTAGTTACGTCAGCACCCCACCTAACTTTGCCGACCAGTGCCGGATGTAGCCCCTTCCTTTCTGAACCCAGCGCCACCAACTGTCGCCTAAAACCAGTGCCTCCAACCTTGTCGTCGACCATTTTCATGTTCACGCAGTACCCTACTTTCGCGAATGTAGTGTTGCTGACCACCGCGACAGACATGTATCCCCTCCCTTAGCCAATGCAGTGCCGCAGACTCCCTTCGTGTCTGCAGTCGCGGTTAAGCCACTCTCTCCCTTCCCGAGCGAACCTACGACTGCACGCAACGGCCTCTCTCTGAGGACACAGACCCTCTGTTTGTGAAAACAGCACCACCGACCACCGTCACGCCTTCCTCTCGTGAACGCATCGCATCACGCCACCGAGGAGACTACCACATGTCCATCGTGTCGCTCGTCTTCTTCTTTCTGCTTAGTTTTGGATGATTCTTTTTACTGGTTTTGGATGTTTATTCTGTTGAGTTTAGAATGTTTTTTTCTTTCTGTTTTGCATTTTCCTTTTTTTTTGTTTTGAATATATTTAGATGTTTCTTATTTAGTTTTCAGATGTTCTTTATCCAATCTTTTTTATGTTTTGTTTTGTTAGGTTTTGGAATTTTTAAAATGATTTTGAATATTTTATTTTTGTTAAGTTTTGAATATTTGTTTTTGTTACGTTTTAGATGTTTCTTTTTATTAGGAATTTTTAAAATAATTTTTTGAATTTTAAAAATAAATTTTTAAAATAATTATGGATGTTTTGTTATTATTTGGTTATAAATGTTTTGTTTTAGATTTTGGATAGTTTTTTCATTAAGTTTTGGATTTTTTATGAGAATTTGAATTGAGATTCCTCTAAAGAAATTTTAAAAATATTTTCATATCTCATTTTTTGCTAGTGTTCATACCTTGGCCCAAAATATAAGTCAGGTCCAAAGCAGAGAAAGTCCAGAAGACAACTACCGGGTAACCGATATCCAAAGAGGTCAGACAAAATGCTACAAAGTGATAACTCCCCCTGAAGGAGTTATAACTAATCCCTAATATCTCTCACCTTCTTCTAGAAGATATCTCAACAATCGCTAGAAAAAGGGGACGGTTATCCACCACCAATAGTGGAACTACTCCAACGATGGTTATTGGCTCATCACCTATAAATACATTGATACCCCTCAGGTATACTTAAGTTCCAATACACTTAAACCTGCTTAACCCTGTGCTGACTTAGGCATTGGAGTGTCTTGCAGGTACCAGCCCCCACTTTTTCACACACAACTCGGACAATGGCTCCTTGATGTAGGACAAGTCAGAGACCACCATCCTTGAACATTTGGTCCTCACAGACAAGCCCAATCGTCATTCGATTTCAAGTAACCCTCGAAACATTGGCGCCATTTCTGGGGATCTTGGGAATCAACACTCCATGGCGGACGACCAGTTTGAAGACGGACACACAGCGTCTGACTCAAACCAAGAATACCAAGACATGGTCAACAACGACCAAGCTATAGTAATACCTTCCCCAAGGACGGAGGGACCACATGGTAAGGGCCCCTGAGGTGCTCAAAATTAGAAAAGAATCAACTCTGAAGTTCACCAACCAGAAAGGGAGGAACAACCCCATTCCACTGACTTCATGGGACTACTACATGGCCACCAAGGTCGACTCGAGCAATTAGAGCAAGAACTAGAGCAATAGTGCGAGGCAGAGAGGAGTTTAAGGAGAGAGATCAAGCGACGAAGAGAGCTGGAAGACAAGCTCTCGAAGCTAGAATTCAATCTTCGAAATAAAGATTTCTACACAGCTTGGGAAGATACCCCTTGGAGGGGAGGAGATCCCTTCACAGAAGATATCATATGGACGCGAGTTCCTAGAAACTTTAAAAGCCCAGACATGAATCTCTATGACGGGACCACTGACTCGAAGCATCACCTCAGTAACTTCAAAAGTCGGATGTATTTGGATGACGCCTCAAATGCTACTCGCTGCAAGGCCTTCCCGATGACCCTGACGAAAGCGGCCATGAAATAGTTTGATAGCCTGTCCCCTTGGTCGGTAAGCAGTTTTGACGACCTTTCTCACAAATTTCTCACACGATTTTCAATCCAAAGAGACAAGGTCAAGCATGCACCCAGTTTACTCGGACAAATGCAAGAGGCCAGAGAGCCCCTGAAAGACTACATGGAGAGATTCAACAAAGCATGTTTGGAAATCCAAGATCTACCTATGGAAGTGGTAATAATAGGACTGGTCAATAGGCTCCGAGAAGGATCTTTCTCTCGGTCTATATCAAAAAGACATCCGACTTCTTTAAAGGATGTACAAAAAAGAGCTAAAAGTACATCAATATGGAAGAAGACACTAGACTACGAGAGCCGAGATGGCGACTAGGGCACTCTCACCAGCCAAAGGAAAAAGAGAGGGAGCCTAAGAGGAAAAAAGAAGTTTGGACCTGAGAAGCCCATAAGGTACCACAATTACACCCCATTACGAGTTTCCCTCGTGGATGTTTACAGGAAAATTTGTCACACCGAGAAGCTTCCTCCCCCGCGTCCAATAAAAAACAAAAAGGGTGGAAGTCGTAATGAGTATTGTGAGTACCATAAGTTGTACGGACACTCAAAAAATGATTGCTATGACCTGAAAAATGTGATAGAAAAGCTGGTTAGGGAAGGTCAGCTAGATAGATATCTCATGGAAAGGTCGAACAATCACGAAAAAAGGAAGAAAGATGAAGAAAACCTAAAAGAGAGAGGTCCGCCTCCACAGACTCCAGAACAACCTGTTTACATGATATCGGGAGGATTCGCTGGAGGGGGCTGACTAAGTCGTCTCAGAAGAGACACTTAAAATAAGTCTACTAAGTCGGAAATGATGGACCTGACCTCCCAACAATCTCCTTCACCAAAGAGGATGGACAGGGCATCGTACCCGGGCATGACGACCCGGTAGTTATTACCATGATCCTCGCTAATGCTCACCTGCACAAATCCCTGATAGACCAAGGAAGCTCCACCGACATACTGTTCAAATTGGCATTGATAAGTTGGGATTGGAAGAGAAGGAACTAAAAGCCTATTCGGACACTCTTTTCAAATTGGGCGATGCTCCTATTAGGCTACTATGCTTCATCCCTCTATATACAACCTTTGGAAGGGATTGAGGTCCAAGACTTTAAACATCGACTTCATTGTCGTTGATGTGACGTCGGCTTATAACGCCCTGATTGGAAGGACAACCCTAAACCGGTTAGGAGCAGTCGTCTCTACTCCTCATCTTTGCATGAAATTTCCAACGAAAGATGGAATTGCCACCATCAAAGGAGAGCAAAAAATGGCAAGAAAGTGTTATAATGAGAGCCTGAACCTCCGAGGAAAGGGTAAAGATGTCAATGCAATTGAACTCAGAGGAGTTCGAGGAAAGGAAGAGCTACGACCTCAACCTAGAGGGAAAACAGAGGAGATCCAGATTGGACGGGAAGCCTGAAAGAACACCAATATAGGAGTTAGCATAAAGGCAGATCTGAAGCAAGAACTCGTAAAACTTCTACAAGAAAATTCTGACCTCTTCGCATGGAAAGCCTCTGACATGCCCGGGATAGATCCCGAGCTTATGACACATAAGTTAGCAGTCCACCCGGGATCTCGACCTGTCCAACAAAGAAGATGAAAGCTCAGACCAGAACAAGCTCAAGTGGTCAAAGAGCAAGTACAAGGCTTGCTAGAAGCCGGGTTCATCAGGGAAATCAAGTACTCGGCATGGCTGGTAAACGTGGTGTTGGTGAAAAAGAAAAATGAAAAATGGAGGATGTGCGTCGACTATACCAACCTCAATAAAGCCTATCCAAAAGACCTATATCCTCTACCTAACATAGATGCTCTAGTGGATTCCAGCTTAAGATACCCATACCTATCATTTATGGATGCCTACTCGTGATACAATCAAATCCCGATGTACAAATCGGACTAGGAGAAGACGTCTTTCATCATACCCAGAGTGAACTATTGCTACGTGTTCATACCCTGGGTCGAGCTGTCCGACCCGGGATGTTCTATTGATAAATTGACCGACCTCTTCAGGTCAGGACAATCCGACCTCTTCTCAGAGAGCTCGGCCCAATCACCAGGAAGAGCCCAAAAAGGGCCCAACAGAGGAACACGACTCAAATCCTAAGGCACTCCAAACCTATAGAGATAAGGGCAGTTCCCTTGAAGATAAAATGACCTCACTCGAAGATAAGATAAGATAAGATAAGATAACTATCTTATCTCCGGAAAGGTCATTCCACACCATTATAAATACACTGGAGCACCCAGGTATAACTCATACTCTGATTCTACTAAAAATCTGCTTAATACCCTTGCCAACTTAAGCATCGGAGTCCTTTGCAGGTACCACCACCCTCCGGTGACGAAGGATCAGCACCATCACCAAGTCCAACAAGCCGGACACAACAGCTCCGACCAGTACAGAAGATTTCGTCCGAGATCGACCTACAGTTTCAGGTAACCCTTGGAACATTGGCGTCGTTGCCGGGGAACTTGGAAGTCATCCCATCACCATGGAAGATGACCATGACAATGACCACAATTCAGATCTAGAAGATAGAACGCCGCACAAAAACGCGGACACTACACCAAAGGATACTCCTCAACTTAACAACAAAAAAATTTTTCCAAGTGCGGGAGCCATGGATGCGCTTCAAGACCATTTAAAACAACTTGAAGAAGAAGCCCTATGTCAACGAGAGGCTGAGAAAGACCTACAAAAGGAAATAACGCGATACTGGGAACTGGAGGACAAACTTCTAAAACTCGAAGCCGATCTCAAAACCAAAGCTAACGAATCCCCTCATGAGGATAGCTCCCGCAAGGAACAAGATCCATTCACCAAGGAGATCATGAAGACTAAAATCCCAAAAGACTTTAAACTCCCGGATATGACTTCGTACGATGGCACTACAGATCCCGGCCATCATCTTAGCAATTTCAGAAGTAGAATGTACCTCACCGACGCCTCAGATGCAGTTCGTTGCAAAGCCTTTCCGACTACTTAAACAAAGACAGCAATTAGATGGTTCGACAATCTACCTCCTAGGTCCATCTCGAGTTTCGACAACTTAGCTAAGAAGTTTTTGGCCAGATTCTCCATCCAAAAAGATAAGGCTAAGCACGCCCTAAGTCTACTAGGAATCAAGCAAGGAGAACGGGAAAGTCTTCGCAACTACATGGAAAGATTCAACAAAACGTGCCTGGACATACAGAACCTACCAGCAGAGGCTGCCATTATGGACCTCATCAATGGCTTGCGAGAGGGACTATTCCGGGGGTTACCTGAAACTGGAGGTCGTAGCTGGTGTGTCAGGCAGGTGGATGACAGCTGGAGCTGGTACGTCCGACTTGTTGGACTGATGGTGGTGTTGTTCCTCTGTCACCGAAGGGTGGGGGTACCTGCAAAGGACTCCGATGCTTAAGTTAGCAAGGGTATTAAGCAGGTTTTATGTAGAATCAGAGTATGAATTACACTTGGGTGCTCCAACTATTTATAATGATGAGATGTGACCTTTTGGATAAGATAAGTTAGTTATCTTATCTTTATCTTTGAGTTGAGGTCAGCGTATCTTCAATGGAACCGCCTTTATCTCTATAGGCTTGGGTTGCCCTAAGATTTGGGTCGTATTCCTCTGTTTGGGCCCTTTACTGGGCTCTCCTGTCGATTTGGCCGAGCTCTTTGAGAAGAGGTCGGCTAGTCGGACCTAAGGAGGTCGGTCGCTTTTATTGCCAATCATCCCGGGTCGGGTAACTCGACCCAGGGGATGAACAGTGCACCAGCTTGAGCTCGGTCTTTTTGTTGAGGTCGAGTTTTTTGGACTTCGGTCCTTCTATGATGAAAGCGAACTCAAGCATTTCGTCGATTTCTTCCTTATGTAGAATCTTTTGAATGTAGAACGTTTTCCTCTAAAAGCGCGCGCTTTTATATCAGCGCTTTTTTGGGAACGCCAGAAGGTTTTAATATCTGCATTTAATTGGCATTAATTGCCCCATTTTCTCTTGGTCTTTTATTTTGAATTTCTCAATCAAAAAATGGTTTCTCTTCTTCACTTCTTCTTCGTAACTTCTCCCTTTACTCTCTCATTTTCTGTTTCTTTCGTAGCTTCTTCCGTCTGCTCTGCCGCTGCTTTCTGTGGAAGAGGGGTGATTTCCAGGTTTTTTCCTCCGCAGTTTTCCGCTTTCGAGGGGTGGCTTTGTGGCTTCTGTTCTTTCGGCTTTCGAGGTTTTCTTCTACTTTTTTCCAGGTTTGTTTTTTCTTTCTTTTGTTTCCTTATATGTGGAAAGTTTGCATCTTGTTTAGAGGAAGTTTGGGTCTTTCTGCTTTTATCATGCTTGATTGTTGCATGTTGTTTCTGCTTGTGCCTTCGCTGATGATTTTTTGCTTGATTCCAAAAAATTTTGTGTCTTTGCTATTTTTCTGCTTGGCATTTTTTGGTGTTTTTGACAATGCTTTTGTTGATAAACTGTAGAAGGGTGGCGACTTTGTGTTTTTACTTCCTTTGTATCCTTTGAGACTTTATTTTCTTTTTGATGAGTGTCAGGACGTGAGCTGTAGAGATTTCTTAAAAAACCTTGCTTTGTTACTGCCTCCAAGGGATGCCCCAGGACTTTTGGCTTGAGTCTTAGGGTTTTCCTTTTCTGTTTGTCCGTCCATTGAGTTGTTTTGCCCCTCATCCGAGATGTTTTTTAAGTAATCCGCTCTTCTTTTCTTTTTGTAGGATTTAGTTGGCCTCATGTCTTCCCGAAATAACGTTGTAGAGATGCCTTCCCAGGTCCCTGAGGGCATGGCCGATTGGGTGGACTCGATGGTTCTTATGTGTGTCTCTCTGGTTGA
Source organism: Arachis hypogaea (assembly GCF_003086295.3). Lineage (NCBI taxonomy): Eukaryota > Viridiplantae > Streptophyta > Magnoliopsida > Fabales > Fabaceae > Arachis > Arachis hypogaea. Next base: position 79,077,322 of record NC_092036.1, read on the forward strand.
TTCTGAGTTTTGCGCGCAGCTTAGGCAGTTTCATAGTGTCTGTAGTAATCCTGGTGATGAGAAGAACTATGAACTTGTCCCTCCCTCTTCTGACGAGAGAGTCTGCTTCTCTACTCGGGTTGTTGACGATCACCCTTTCTTCTATGTTTATGACTTTTTCTTTGGTCAGCTGGGTATTGATGTGTGGAAAACGATCCAACACAAAACTCACCGGCAAGTGTACCGGGTCGCATCAAGTAATAATAACTCACATGAGTGAGGTCGATCCCACAGGGATTGAAGGATTGAGCCATTTTAGTTTAGTGGTTGATTTAGTCAAGCGAATCAAGTTTTGGTTGAGTGGGTTGTATTTAACAGAAGCAAAATTGCTTGGAATATAAAGGGAGAAGGGAGAATTGCAGTAAATTAAAGGACAGGAAAGTAAAATAGACTGAATCTTAAAGGACAAGAAAGTAAATGACTGAAAATTAAAGTGCAAGAAATGTAAATTGCAGTAACTTAAATGGCAAGGAATGTAAATTGCTTGAATATAAAAGGGATTCGAGGACTGGGATTGCAGAATCTAAACAAAGAAAAATTGAATTGCCACAATTAATAAAGCAGAAATTGAATTGGGAGTAATGAGAACTCAAACAGAAATTGAAAGTGAAATGTAGCAGGGTTCACAGAAGAACTAAAAGTAAATTGGGATCTCAAGACTCCAGAGACTAGGTAGCAGAGCCTAGATCTCAATTACCTTCCTAGATCCAAGTTCCCAAAGCAATTGACAAGAAAATAAAGAAGAAGCAGTAAAGGGAATGTAAATTGAACTCAATTATGCAGAAGAGGAATTAAAGAGATTTTGAATGGAGATTGAGACAGAATTTTCTCAATTCTTCACACCCAAAACTCAAAACAAGGAAATTAAAAAGGCCTAAGCAAGAACGAGGAAGAAGAGAGATCAATTCTCCTCCCCAATTCTCTGAAATCTCAGTGAAGTCACCAAGAGAAGCTCCCAAGTGCAAAAATAAAATTCAAAGCTCAAAGAAAGTGCAAAATTCAAAAGTCAAGTAAAAGGTTCTAATTACATCAAACTAGCTCCTATTTATACACTCTCTATTCTTGGATTTTGGGATTTGGATGGGCTTTTGATTTGGTGAAGAAATGAATTGAATTGGAATTTTAATTAAATTTTCGGCCCAAAATAATAGCTTCCAGGAGGCTGCCCTGCCCTCACGGAGGGCAGGGCAGAAAAAAAATGGTGCGCCAGAAATTGTGCTGTGGTGCGCGCTGGTGCTGCCAGGATCGTGCTGTGGTGCGCGCTGGTGCTGCCAGGATCATTTCTTGGTGCGCCAGATTCATGCCACACAAAATGCTGCCCTGCCCTCGTGGAGGGCAGGGCAGTGTTTTCACTTTGATGTCCCAAGTTCGAATCATGGCCGAAACACACGCTACTTAATTTCCTTGGCTTTCTTGGCACCATAATGAAGCCTAGTTCTTTGCTTCCTCATGGTCCCGTGTTCAACTCTTGTGGCAAGCATTATAGGCATTTTTCCTTTGATTTTCTTCCTTGATGAGCCCGATACTGCCCTTGTGGAGGGCAGGGCAGCATTTTCTTCTTCTTGATTCCAAGGCACAGATTTGTGCTCTGCCCTTGTAGTGGGCAGGGCAGAGTTGCCTTTTATGCCTTGTTCCCTTATGTTGCCCTCCTAGAGGGCAGTGTGCCCTTGTGGAGGGCAATGCTTGCCTCCCCTATTGCATGCGGCACACTTTTCCTTCCTTTGACCACGCTTCCTTCTCCTTGGGTCACGCTTTCTTAGGCCACGCTTTTCTCTTTTATTCTTTTCTTCACCTAAAATAAACCAAAACAACCACTCCAAGTATCACTAAATTCATAAGGCTTATAAATCTATTAAAATTCAATTAAAATTAGCTTAAACCTCATGAGTTAACATTAATTTCATGGTGGTTGCTTGATTTAAAGAAGTTATGCATTTTCACTCCAAATCACTTACTTAGGATGCAAGAAAGTGTATAAAGACTAATAAAACAAGTGAAATTAGCTTGAAAAATGGGTATATGATGACTTGTCATCACAACACCAAACTTAAACCTTGCTTGTCCCCAAGCAAGCATCAAATTTAAGAGCAATTGAAATGAATTAAGAAAAGAACACATATCCTTATTAGGCATATAGCAGAACTTAATTTATGGGATCTTTATGCAGACAATGATAACTCAATTATTGTTGCTGTTACATAATATACATCTTTACTCAAAGGCTTGCTAAACTTGCTATTAGTAGACTCACTTTTTAATTACTCCCTTGCTAACTTCTCTTGGCTTATAATGCTTAACAAGCTTATTATTCTTTTGGAGGTTTGGTGTCAAATGTTGCAGTAGTAGCCTTTGGCTTTATTTTCTTTTCTTTTGCTCAACATCTTTCCACCACAGACACATGGCTCACTAATTCTTCCTAGGATCATTGATGCCCAGCATCTCTTTGGATAACTAAATGTTCTGTATCTAAGTTGCTCTTTATTGTGGATTTTCAATTGGCCATCCCAAATCAGTTGATCTAAGTGACCGGGTTTTAAAATAACCCTTAGAATTTACTCATCCAAGCATATCTTAGTACAAGAACACCACAGGCATATGTCCTAGGGTCCAAGCTATTGGTGTCCAACCTTTATTCTTTGTTTTTCTTGCCATTTTGGCTTTTTCTTCTTCCTTTTCTTTCTGTTTTTGTTCCCAAGGGCTTTTTCATTATTGATAAGAGTCTTTGTAACAGCAAGCTAACTCACACTTGAATGAAAATGATATTATGCAACAATTATTTCATGAGTTATGCATTTAATCAGACACATATACCACCACTAACTTCCATTCTTACTTATGCAACATTGGATATTTCACTTTTCAATTCAAACAAGTCTCTTTTATTTAAGCATATGGGAAACAAAACAAATTTCAAGCTAAGTGATGGATAACAAGCATTATGCAGATTTAGCATTTTTCTAGCTATTTATTAACTAACTAAAATGAAAAACAAAGAACAAAAATTGCATGAAGTAAAAGAAATAAATGATAGAGGCACATCATGTTTCAGACATGCATCTCCTTATTAGAGACATGAAAGAGGAAATATGAAAGAACTTTGCCACCTTCTAATGGTCATGGCTGCTGCTTGATTCTCCCTTCTTCTTCTTTCTCTTCCCTGTCTTGGAATAATCTCGGATCTCTTCACCAGGACATCTTCTACCCCAAACAGAATCTAAGAGTCCTGAGAGCCCAACATCTTCCAATCTTTTAAAGGTTGCCTCAGTATATTGATGAGATCTTGCCTGTTGCTTGGCTAAAAATTCAGGGCATTGCTCAAATGGCTTGATCTCAGGATTGAGTGTTGGCAAATTGTGGGTCAAGTACTCCAACCTTGCTTGCATGTTTTCATCATTCTCCATTCTTTGTGCGTATCTAACTTCTCCCATGGTGTGATGAACATTCTTCCATTGATACAGGTTGTGACTATATTCCCCTGCTTTAGCTTGACTAAAATACAGCTTATCATATGATTCTTTGAATTCTTTGTATTGCTCTTTTTGTCCTTCAAGAATCTGTGCTTGAAATTCTTGCTGCTGAGTCATCATTTGTTGTTGCCATCTCTCTTGTTTTTCCTCCATTTGACGCTGCCAAACTTCCCGTTCCTCTTTATCTTTCAAATATTGCTCTACAAACGCTGGATGGGGCTCTAGATATTTCTCTTGGCCCCCCTGATTTTGACCTTGTTGAGCCTGCATGAGTTGCTGAGATAGTTCTTCAATTGATCTTTGTAACTGGCTCATGTCTATGGCTCATGAGCTTGATTTCGTCCTTCCTCTCTTTGTGATCTCCTTTGTCTAGGAGCTACCACCCCTTCTTGATCTTCTTCTTCATTTATTCCCTCCATACTCTTCTTAGTGATTCCTTTTCCCTTTTTCACTTTTTCTGTATCCTCATCTTCAAAGATTACTTTAGCTTTCTCACATAGTCTGAGGATGGTACTTGGATGTCCAAGACTACTTGATTTGCTTGTGCTATTGGCCATATCTTGAATACTGTCGGCTATGAGTTGTGCAAGGTTGATTTCACCTCCATGTAAGATGCAGTATGTCAAGAGTGCTCGTTTGATTGTGACCCAAGAGGCATTTCCAGTAAGAAGAATAGATCTCCTCACTATTTCATACCATCCTTTGGCTACAGGAGTAAGATTTATCCTTCTCAAGTGACTTGGAACTCCCTTTGAATCTCTTTCCCAATCTGTATTTTCCACACATAACCCTTGCAAGATCTCATCAGGATTGTTTTCCATTTGCAACCTGGTCTCATAACTAGGCTCTGCATAAGTTATGGTTCTCAACTTTAGAGCCCTAGTGATGGCTGCTGGACTGAAGCTCACTTCAACTCCTCTGACATAACTTGTGTAAGGAGCACTATCTTTGTTTTCTTTCACAGCATTTGCATAGAACTCCCTGATCATAACTGCACTGATGTCAACTAGAGGAGCACACAAGAGTTCCCACCTTCTTTCTCTAGTAATTTGCCTCATAATGGGATATTCTCCTTCCCTCAACTCAAGGCTTTTCTCATAGATGACATTCTTTGCCTCCATGAACCTATGATATCCCCCTTCATGGAATTGAGATCTAAATTTGTTTGCATCAAATGATGGGGGTTCGGCCACCATAGGTTCCTTTCCCGGCCTTCTTTTTGAACTTGAAGAGGCCATTGAATTTGAGGTGAAAAGAAAGAGGAAGTGAGAAAAGAAGAAGTTTGTGTTGTGTTTGGGAAGAGTTTTGGTTCGGTTCTGTTGTGAGACAAGGGAATTATGTTGGTTTTAGGAGTAAGGAGGATTATGATGTTCATATGAAGGTAGCTTGAATGAGTGTGTAAACCGTTTAGTGCTACGGCTATTAATAGACAGATTCTTCAAGCTTTCCAACAAAACCACAATGAATGAAGAAGGAACTCGTTAGTGCTCATGAAGGGTTGAGATTGAGTTGTTCATCCAAAGGATTCATGGAATGGACGGTCTGCATGCATTGTTGAGGCTTGACGAGGATCCTCCTCCCATTGGCTGCATGCATTTAGGCGTTCAATGATGCATGCATGCATACAAATTCTGCTTCCCCATGAGCGCATTCTTCTAGGCACATGTGACCATCCTCACATAGCTTCTCCTAGCCGTGGCCCCTCCTTGCTTTTGTCTCAATCCTTTTCTCCTGCAAGAATCAAGACAGCTAGCCTTAAATCATTAACATAATCGTTGGCAATTGATTTGTAATAAAAGATTTGTTTTGTTTTGTTTATTATTTATTTGAATTTTTTTGTGATCAATTGTGTCCCTAAATAAAAAATGCTAAAAGTTGGTGAACACCAAACTTATCTTTTATTGAGGGGACGGCTTAACAATGCAAACCGTTCTTCACAATTGATGCATTTTATATAAAAAATTGATGCATGATCCCTTTCTGTATGGTTTTGAGTTCATGATTGGGAAATGTTCTTCTGAACATTGTTACACATGCAGACACCAAACTTAGTGTTTGGTCATATGCTTCATCAAAAGAATTATGCATATGTTCTAAGACTAATCCCCTTTTTTTTTTGAAAAATGAACTTGGGTGTGCCTTAAGGTACACCAAACTTAGAAGTTTGACATGTGCTTTAAAACAATGTATGTATTTATCAGGCATGAAAATTCAAAATCATACTCAGAGGAATCATAGCTTATTGAATGAAAAGGGAAGACAGAAATCTTAAATCATGGGTTGCCTCCCATGAAGCGCTCTTTTATTGTCACTAGCTTGACATTGAACTCCCTTTAGGGTGGTTGATGTTGGTGATGTCTCAACTTGTCACCTCTCACTGTAAGCTTTCTCTGTGTGCCTTGATGCTCAATTTCCATATGCTCAAGAGAAAGTATTTGGTTGACAGTATAGTAATCTTCTGTTCCTAGCTGTTGATATACTAATTGTACTTTGTCACCTTTGGAAAATCCCTCAGTTGGAATCTTCTTGTTCTTCCACCCTTTGTGAGCTTTATCTTTCTCTTCATCTTTTTCTTTCTTGTTGATCTTTCTTTCTTGACAGTGACTTGGATTGTGATACCTTCCTTCTTATTTATCACCCCTGCTTCCTTTTGAATTCCTTTTTCTTCTTGCAACTGCTTGTTTTTCTGTTCTACTGCCTTGTCGGTTGCTTGCTTTGGAAGAAAGTCATCACTTGTTCTGATTGTTTCTTCATTCCTTTGCAATTCTGGAAAGACTTTCAAGATGATGCTCTCCTCATGCATCCTGAGGGTTAACTCTCCATGCTCTATATCCACAATGGTTCTAGCAGTGGCCAAAAATGGTCGACCAAGTATTATGGAGTCATTTCCATTTTCTGAAGAATCCAGGATCACAAAATCTGCAGGATAAATGAACTTGTCAACCTTAACTAAAAGGTTCTCAATCAGCCCTTTAGGATATACCACTGATTGGTCCACCAACTCCAAGGACATCTGTATTGGTTTCACCTCCTCTATGCCAAGCTTCTTCACTAAAGAAGATGGGATTAGATTTATGCTTGCTCCTAAATCACACATTCCCTTGTTGATGAATAGATTTCCAATAGTGCATGGTAGGAAGAAACCTCCAGGATCTTCAAGCTTGGGAGGGAGTCCCTTTTTAATGAGTGCACTGCATTCTTCACTAAGCATTACAGTTTCCTTTTCATTCCAACTTCTTTTCTTGTTGATGAGCTCTTTCAAGAACTTGGCATACCGAGGCATTTGCTCCAAAGCCTCGGCCAAAGGTATGTTGATTTCCAGCTTCTTGAAAGTCTCAAGAAATTTGTGGAAATGCTGATCCTTTGTCTCTTTGTGAAATCTTTGTGGATATGGTAGTAGTGGTGTTGAGCTCTTCTCCACTTGATGTTGTTTTGGATTTGGTTCTTCAATGATCTGCTTTCCTTTCTTTAGATTATGTGGTTTTTTGTCTTCCTCTGTGAGTTTTTCTGGGAAATTCTTGCTTATCATGTCCTTGTTGATGGCTTCATCATTCTTTGTTGGCTCATTGTCATTATTCTTGGTTGCTCCTTGGTTACCATCCACTGACACTTTTCCACTTCTTAGTTGCATGACCTTGCATTCTTCCTTTGGGTTGGGGATGGTGTCACTTGGTAGTGAGCTTGATGGTTTTTCAACAGAAATCTGTTTGGAGATTTGCCCAATTTGCCGTTCTAAGTTCTTCATGGAAGCTTCTTTGTTCTTTGTTGTCAATTCTTGGTTCTTCATCATTTTCTCCATGAGCATCTCTAGATTAGTGATCCTCTGGGATTCTTGTGAAATTGGTTGGTTTTGGGTTGTTGATGGATGATGATAGGTGTTTTGATTTGTTGGGTGGTTATTGGGTGGATAATGGTTAGAATTGGGGTAATTATTTTGTGGTTTTCTGTATGTATTTTGGTTAGTGTTTGGCTGGGGGTTGTGGTTTGTGTTTTTCCAATTGTTCTGAATTGTGTTTCTTTGCCATGGTTGTTGGTTTTGATTATGGTTGTCTCCCCATCTGAGGTTGGGATGGTTCTTCCAAGATGGATTGTAAGTATCACCATAGACTTCATTTGCTCCAAGATTTTGGTTGTGCATGTACTGGACTTGCTCTTGCTGTTGCTCCTCTTGAGTTTCTTCACTTTGCACCCAAGTAGTTGTTGGTTGGCTTGTGGCACTCACTGATGCAACTTGCAAGCCATCAATCCTTTTGGCCATTTGCTCAAACTGTTGTTGAATCTGCTGCTGCATTATTTTGTTCTGAGCTAGAATTGAATCCACTCCTTCCAACTCCATTACTCCTCTTCTTTGTGATGGTTGGCGTTGTCTTTGATGAGCAAAGAAATATTGGTTATTGGCCACCATATCAATGAGGTTTTGAGCTTCCTCTGTAGTTTTCATGAGTTGCAAAGAGCCTCCAGCTGAATGATCAAGTGCTTCCTGAGCTTTAAGAGTGAGTCCCTCATAGAAGTTTTGCAACTTGTCCCACTCAGTGAACATCTCTGGTGGACATTTCCTCAATAGAGCCTTATATCTTTCCCATGCTTCATATAAGTTTTCAGCCTCCATTTGAGTGAATGTCTGCACCTCAGTCTTCAATCTTAGGATTCTTTGAGGGGGATAAAATTTGGCAAGAAACTTGCTTACCAAATCATCCCACGTGTTGATGCTTTCTTTTGGAAAGGTCTCTAGCCATTGAGTGGCTTTGTCTCTGAGGGAAAATGGAAAGAGCAACAACTTGTAGCTGTCAGGAGGCACACCATTGGTTTTCACAGTGTCATAGATTCTCAAGAAGGTAGATAAATGTTGATTTGGGTCCTCCAATGGTCCTCCTCCAAAAGAACAGATGTTTTGAACCAAAGTGATGAGTTGTGGCTTCAGTTCAAAATTGTTTGCATTGACATTAGGAGGAAGAATGCTACTTCCACAGTGTCTAGCATTTGCAAATGTATATGAAGCCAGGACTCTTCGTTGTTGTTGGTTATGGTTGGCCCCTTCTCCTGGTTGATTGAGATCTCCTTCCATTTCATGGAATTCCTCCTCAGATTCTTCCTCTCCAATAACGTTCTTCCCTCTTTCAGCTCTTCTTATTCTTCGAAGAGTTCTTTGGTCAATTTCAGAGAGGACAGGGGAAGATCTTCCTGTACCTGACATACAAACACACAACAATAAACACACAGATCCAGAAAACCAATGAAACTTCAATCTATAGCTAGAATGAAGTTTTAGTTAGTTTAAGCAAAAATTCAAATAGTTAGTGTGTTAGTCAAAATTAGAAGAACAGAAAGGAAAAAGTGCTTGATCTAGATCTCCACTTCACTTAATCATTGTCAATCTATTTCAATCCCCGGCAACGGCGCCAAAAACTTGATGTGTGGAAAACGATCCAACACAAAACTCACCGGCAAGTGTACCGGGTCGCATCAAGTAATAATAACTCACATGAGTGAGGTCGATCCCACAGGGATTGAAGGATTGAGCCATTTTAGTTTAGTGGTTGATTTAGTCAAGCGAATCAAGTTTTGGTTGAGTGGGTTGTATTTAACAGAAGCTAAATTGCTTGGAATATAAAGGGAGAAGGGAGAATTGCAGTAAATTAAAGGACAGGAAAGTAAAATAGACTGAATCTTAAAGGACAGGAAAGTAAATGACTGAAAATTAAAGTGCAAGAAATGTAAATTGCAGTAACTTAAATGGCAAGGAATGTAAATTGCTTGAATATAAAAGGGATTCGAGGACTGGGATTGCAGAATCTAAACAAAGAAAAATTGAATTGCCACAATTAATAAAGCAGAAATTGAATTGGGAGTAATGAGAACTCAAACAGAAATTGAAAGTGAAATGCAGCAGGGTTCACAGAAGAACCAAAAGTAAATTGGGATATCAGGACTCCAGAGACTAGGTAGCAGAGCCTAGATCTCAATTACCTTCCTAGATCCAAGTTCCCAAAGCAATTGACAAGAAAATAAAGAAGAAGCAGTAAAGGGAATGTAAATTGAACTCAATTATGCAGAAGAGGAATTAAAGAGATTTTGAATGGAGATTGAGACAGAATTTCCTCAATTCTTCACACCCAAAACTCAAAACAAGGAAATTAAAAAGGCCTAAGCAGGAACGAGGAAGAAGAGAGATCAATTCTCCTCCCCAATTCTCTAAAATCTCAGTGAAGTCACCAAGAGAAGCTCCCAGGTGCAAAAATAAAATTCAAAGCTCAAAGAAAGTGCAAAATTCAAAAGTCAAGTAAAAGGTTCTAATTACATCAAACTAGCTCCTATTTATACACTCTCTATTCTTGGATTTTGGGATTTGGATGGGCTTTTGATTTGGTGAAGAAATGAATTGAATTGGAATTTTAATTAAATTTTCGGCCCAAAATAATAGCTTCCAGGAGGCTGCCCTGCCCTTGTGGAGGGCAGGGCAGAAAATTGATGTGTGGTGTGGCTTGGTGCGGGCTGGTGCGCAGGATGCTGCCCTGCCCTCACGGAGGGCAGGGCAGAAAAAAAATGGTGCGCCAGAAATTGTGCTGTGGTGCGCGCTGGTGCTGCCAGGATCATTTCTTGGTGCGCCAGATTCATGCCACACAAAATGCTGCCCTGCCCTCGCGGAGGGCAGGGCAGTGTTTTCACTTTGATGTCCCAAGTTCGAATCATGGCCGAAACACACGCTACTTAATTTCCTTGGCTTTCTTGGCACCATAATGAAGCCTAGTTCTTTGCTTCCTCATGGTCCCGTGTTCAACTCTTGTGGCAAGCATTATAGGCATTTTTCCTTTGATTTTCTTCCTTGATGAGCCCGATACTGCCCTTGTGGAGGGCAGGGCAGCATTTTCTTCTTCTTGATTCCAAGGCACAGATTTGTGCTCTGCCCTTGTAGTGGGCAGGGCAGAGTTGCTTTTTATGCCTTGTTCCCTTATGTTGCCCTCCTAGAGGGCAGTGTGCCCTTGTGGAGGGCAATGCTTGCCTCCCCTATTGCATGCGGCACACTTTTCCTTCCTTTGACCACGCTTCCTTCTCCTTGGGTCACGCTTTCTTAGGCCACGCTTTTCTCTTTTATTCTTTTCTTCACCTAAAATAAACCAAAACAACCACTCCAAGTATCACTAAATTCATAAGGCTTATAAATCTATTAAAATTCAATTAAAATTAGCTTAAACCTCATGAGTTAACATTAATTTCATGGTGGTTGCTTGATTTAAAGAAGTTATGCATTTTCACTCCAAATCACTTACTTAGGATGCAAGAAAGTGTATAAAGACTAATAAAACAAGTGAAATTAGCTTGAAAAATGGGTATATGATGACTTGTCATCAGGTATCACCCTTCCTTTTACTAAATTTAAGGCCGACCTGTTATGGTCCTGTAATGTCGCCCCCTCTCAACTTCACCCTAATTCCTGGCGTTTCATAAAGATTTTTCAATTGTTGTGCAATGGTTTTGGTATCCCTGCTTCCCAATCTCTCTTTCTCTATCTATTTGTCTTGACTAAGCCCGGAGTGGTAAAAAAGAAGGCAGCTTGGGTCTCCTTTCGCTCTACCCAGGGAAAGAAGGTCTTTTCCATGTTTGACGAGTCATTCCGCGATTTTAAAAACTACTTTCTCAAGGTCCGAGCTGTTAAGGGAGCTCGGCCCTTCTTTCTGGATGAAAATGACGAGCCTGCTTTTCCCTTGAAATGGCAAAAAGATGTGAGGGTGCCCCGATATACATGGAAAATGTTGGATGAAGCTGAGCGAGCCTTTGTGACTGTCTTGGAAGAACACTGGGGTCAACCTCCCCATCTCGACACAAAAAAATTTCTAAACAATCCCTCTCTTCTTCAAACTGAGCTGGGTATTTTGTGTTTCCTTTTTTATCTGTTTATATTGCTTGTGACTGTCTTTTCCGACTTGTAGCTTAATTTATGTTTTATTTGCAGAGGCAATGAAGAATAATGAATCCATGAAAGCTTTTAAAAGAGCGCAGAAGGCGACTGCTGCTAGAAACATCTCGGCCAAGGCGGCTGGGGAAGGATCCTCCCAAGTGCGCGTGAAGCCGTCTGTGCTGAGTTCCCCTGGGGTGAAGAAGGTGATCCCTACTCCCGAGTTTGTCTGGTGGATCCTCACCCTACTTCTGCTGCTCCTTCTGTTGCTCCTCCCAATAAAAAACAAAAAACAGCTGAGCCTTTCGACCTCAATGCTCCCGATTTTAATGCCATTAAATTTGTGGATCAGCAAATCGGTCCCTATGGTACCCTCTCCATGGACGATGTGTCCATCCTCCATCATTTGGAATTTATGGCCCGAAATAACGTAAAGATGGCGTATATGGCGGCTGTTATATACCGGACTGCTCAGAATCTTCCTCTCCACGCCACCAAAGCATTTATGGAGGAGGCAAAGCAGGAGTTTGACCGGATGAGGGAGCTGAAGGAGGAACTTGAAGTAAAGGTGACCAAGTTAGAGAAGGATCTAGAGAACGAGAAGGCGAGTTCCCTTTCACTGGCAGCTTCTTTGAGGTTGGCCGAGGACACAGCCATGATGCATAAGGAGAGTTACGTTACGTCTTATCGAGAGGTGATGCGCCTGAGGGGGGAGTTGGACAATGCCCGGGAAGATTATTCTGAGCTCCAAGGTCATCTCGTTGGCAGCATGACTGCTGCTTACGAGAACTTGAAGGAGCAAGTTCGAGTCATTGCTTCCAAGGCCGATCTCACCCCTTTCAGCCTGGACAACGTTGTCAGGGACGGCAAGATTGTCCCTGATGACGAGGGTGATGATGATGCTGATTCTCCCCCTGTGTCCTCTGCCAAAGTGTCGACCTCTTCTGCTCCTCCGGTTGCACCTGATTCGGATTGCTAGGTTCTGAACCAGGAGGATGGAACTATAGACGCTGTGCCTATTCAGACTCGTCCTCCTTCTCCTTTTCCTGATGCTGCCAAGAAGGCTCCTGATGCTTGCTGATCTCTTTTTGGATATTTATGTAGTTGGCCCGGCTTGTGGGCTCTTAAAACTTTTTGTTTATTTGCTGACGTTTTCTAGTTGCTTGTTTTAGCAACTTTTATTTTGAAAAACAAAGAGTAGCTCGCTATCCTTTTAAGGTAGGTTTTGACGGCCTTCGAGGCTTTATAACTTTGTAGATTATATCAAGGTTTTTGACTTGTTCTCTCTTTTATTTTTTGAGAATGCTGGAACCTTGCAGCTCGACCTCTTTGGATTGCTTTGTACGTATTGTTTATAGCTTGGATCCTTTGAGGTTGTGTCTGTGTGGGTCCGACTTGTTTCTCAGTTTTTTCACTTTTGTACGTATTTTTGGCGCTCCGTAACCGATTCCTTTGCGTTGGTCCCCTTCTAAGTTATTTCTGTAATCCCCTTTCTTGGATCTTTATCAGGTTTCTTTCGGGGATTACTTTTATAACTTGTTTTATAGGAGATCGACTTCGTTAAGTCAATCTCTTTCTAAGTTATTTTTTTAATCCTCTTTCTTGAACCTTTGTCAGGTCTCTTTCAGGGATTACTTCTATAACTTTGTTTTGTAGGAAACCAACTTCGTTAGGTCGATCTCTTTCTAAGTCATTTTTGTAATCCTCTTTCTTGGACCTTTGTCAAGTCTCTTTCCGGGATTACTTTTATAACTTTGTTTTGTAGGAAACCGACTTCGTTAGGTCGATCTCTTTCTAAGTTATTTTTGTAATCCTCTTTCTTGGACCTTTGTTAGGTCTCTTTCAGCGATTACTTTTATAACTTTGTTTTGTAGGAAACCGACTTTGTTAGGTCGATCTCTTTCTAAGTTATTTTTGTAATCCTCTTTCCTAGACCTTTGTCAGGTCTCTTTCAGGGATTACTTTTATAACTTTGTTTTGTAGGAAACCGACTTCGTTAGGTCGATCTCTTTCTAAGTTATTTTTGTAATCCTCTTTCTTGGACCTTTGTCAGGTCTCTTTCAGGGATTACTTTTATAACTTTGTTTTGTAGGAAACTTTGTTAGGTCGATCTCTTTCTAAGTTAAAGTAATCCTCTTTAATAGGGTTGGCGAGACCTCTTTCCAGGGTTTACTTATAACTTGGGTTGACTTGGTCCGACTTCTGAACGTCGGCCAGTCTTTAAGTTATTATTTTAACTATCCGTAAGACCTCGTCAGGTTCTTTTTTGGATTGCTTTCGATAACTTCTTACATTATTCTGTGTTCATCTTTGCCGATTTGTAGAAAGTGGTTGGCATCTTTAGATCGTCTTTTGGGTGAATCGCATTTTCACCTTTATCGGACGGTTATCTTTATCGTGATTGTGCAGTGAAATTATTTTTCACTTTCTGCCGATCTGTTGCTTTATAATCGGACGATGAATACTTCAGATTAATGCGTCTTGAAATCTTGTAGAATATCTAAATAAATTTTATTCAAAGAAAAGTGCGAATATATACATGTGGGAATTTTTTCATCCTTTTAAGTCAGATAGTGTCTAGGTCTCAACCTGGTGCCTCATTAAAAAACCTTTTCAGGAAAAAGAGTGCATCCAATAATGAGATCCTTTACCTTTTCTAACTGTAGTACCTTCTTAGGTTACAGGCGTGCCATGATTTGGGAAGCTCTCGTACATCGAGTTCGGACAGTCTGTAGTAGCCCTTCCCAAGTACTTCTATAACTCGGTAGGGTCCTTTCCAGTTTGCTGCCAGCTTTCCTTCTCCTGGTCGAGTTGTTCCAATATCATTTCGGATTAGGATAAGATCATTCTCTGCAAAACTTCTCGGTACTACCCTTTGATTATATCTGGAAGCCATTCGGCGCTTTAAAGCTTCCTCCCTAATCTGAGCTCTTTCTTGGATTTCAGGTAGTAGGTCGAGCTCTTCCCTCTAAAGTTGGGAGTTTGCTCCCTTATTGTAATGAACTACTCTAGGCAATCTTTCCTCAATCTCTACTGGAATCATTGCCTCTATTCCGTATGCTAACCGGAAAGGGGATTCCTTTGTGGTGGAATGTGGCGTCGTTCGATATGCCCATAGGACCTGTGGAAGCTCTTCTGCCCAAGCTCCCTTTGCATCTTGTAATCTCCGTTTTAACCCGGCCAATATGACTTTGTTGGCAGCTTCGGCCTGTCCATTGGCCTGTGGATGTTCGACGGAGGTGTATTGGTGCTTTATATTCAAGTCGGCTACTAGTTTTCTGAAGCCTGCATCTGTGAATTGAGTGCCATTGTCTGTGGTTATTGAATATGAACTCCGAACCTTGTGACAATGTTTCTATATAGGAATTTCCGGCTTCTTTGGGTGGTGGCGTTGGCTAGGGGTTCTGCCTCGATCCACTTTGTAAAGTAATCTACCCCTACTATAAAAAATTTAACTTGTCCTGATCCCTGGGGAAAGGGGCCGAGAAGATCGAGTCCCCATTTTGCAAACGGCCAAGGCGAAGTCACGCTGATGAGCTCTTCTGGCGGGGCGATGTGAAAGTTGGCTTGTTTCTGACATGGTGGACATGTCTTTACAAATTCTTTGGCTTCTTTCTGCAATGTTGGCCAATAGAACCCTGCCCAGAGTACTTTTTTGGCGAGGGCCCGTGCTCCGAGATGATTGCCACAAATGCCACCGTGTACTTCTTCTAACACTTCCTTTGCGTGGGAGGTCAGCACGCCTTTTTATAATGGTACTGAGATCCCTCTTTTGTACAGGATGTTGTTTATGATGGTGTAGTACTGTGCCTCCCTTTTTAACCTCTTTGCCTCCTTTTCTTCTATGGGGAGTGTTCCTGTTTTGAGGTAGTTGATTATGGGGGTCATCCATCCTTGGTCCTGGTTTACTATGGCTAGGACTTTTTCCTCTTCCGAGATTGACGGGTTCTGTAACATTTCCTGGATGAGGCTTCTATTGTTGCCCCCTGGTTTGGTGCTGGCTAGTTTCGAGAGTGCGTCAGCTCGGACATTTTATTCGTGGGGTATGTGGCAGATCTTATATTCTCCGATTTGTCCGAGCTGTTCCTTGGTCTTTTCCAAATACTTTTTCATGGTGGGATCTTTGGCTTGGTAGCTCCCTGTTATTTGTGATGTGACCACTTGTGAATCGCTGTAAATGTTGAGTTTTTGAGCTCCCACCTCTTCAGCCAGCTTCAAACCAGCTAACAATGCTTCAAATTCCGCCTAGTTATTTGAGGCCGGGAACCCGAACTTGAGGGAGAGCTCAACTTGGGTTCCTTGGTTGCTTTCTATTATTACTCCTGCGCCGCTTCCAGTTTTGTTTGAAGAATCGTCCATATAGAGATTCCATTCTATGAGGGTTTCCAGGGCATCTGTGAATTCTGCGATAAAGTTGGCCAGATACTGTGATTTGATGGCCGTCCGAGCTTCATATTGGAGGTCGAACTCTAACAGCTCGACTGCCCATTGTAGAATTCTGCCTGCTAAATATGTTTTCTGCAATATTTCTTTTAAGGGCTGGTTAGTTTGAACCTTAATGGTGTGAGCCTGGAAGTAAGGGCGGAGTCGTCGGGATGTTAAAATGAGAGTATAGGCGAATTTTTCTATTTTCTGGTAGTTCAGCTCAGATCCCTGTAGTGCTTTGCTAATGAAGTAGACGGGTTGTTGTCCATTCTCGTCTTCTCTGACTAGTGCTGAGGCTATTGCCCGACTTCCTACTGCGAGATATAATATGAGTGGTTCTCCTTCTCGTGGTCGAGATAGGATAGGTGGCCGTCCTAAGAACTTCTTAAAGTCTTGGAAGGCTTGCTCACATTCTGTTGTCCATTCGAACTGTTTTCCCTTTCTTAAAGTAGCATAGAAGGGGAGAGATCTTATCGCAGCTCCTGCTAAGAATCGGGATAGGGCGGCCAATCTCCTGTTGAGTTGTTGTACTTCTTTGACACAGGTTGGGCTCTTCATGTTGAGTATGGCCTGACATTTGTCTGGATTTGCTTCAATTCCTCTTTGTGTGAGCATGAAACCTAAGAATTTGCCCGCTTCTACTGCAAAGGTGCATTTCGCGGGATTGAGTCGCATGTCATGCTTTCTTATGGTGTCGAACACTTGGGCCAGGTCAGACAATAATGTCTCTTCACTTTGGTTTTTATTAGCATGTCGTCCACGTAGACTTCCATGACCTTTCCGATGTGATCCGAGAAGACTTTATCCATTAGCCTTTGATAAGTAGCTCCTGCGTTCGTGAGACCAAAAGGGATCACAATGTAGCAGTAGTTTGCTTTCGGTGTTAAGAATGAGGTCTTTTCTTGATCTAGTGGATACATGGGGATTTGGTTGTACCCCGAGTATGCGTCCATAAACGAGAGATATCTATATCCGGAGGAAGCATCTATCAGAGCGTCAATACTTGGGAGTGGGTATGGATCTTTTGGACAAGCTTTGTTGAGATCGGTGTAATCGGTGCACATTCGCCACTTCACATTTGATTTTTTCACCAAGACGATGTTGGCTAGCCATAGTGGGTATTTGACTTCTCTTATGGATCCTGCTTCCAGTAGTGCTTGTACTTGTTCTTCCACTGGGATCGCTCTGGCCCAAGTTTTCTTCGTCTCTGCTGTACCGGCCGAGATCCTGGGTAGACCTCCAACTTATGACTCATTAGCTTAGGGTCTATTCCTGGCATGTCTGCGGCTTTTCACGCGAAGAGATCAACATTATCTTGTAAGAATTGTATTAGTAATTCTTTTGAATTTTCTCTTAGGATTGTGCCGATATTTGTTGTTTTTTCTGAAGTATCCCCGATCTGAATCTTTTCTATCTCACCTTATGGCTATGGACGAAGCTCTTCTCGTCGTTGGACTCCGCCCAGCTCAATTGTGTGGAACTCTTCTCCTTCGCCTCTGAGGTTTAGGCTTTCGTTATAACAGCGACGTGCCATCTTTTGATCTGCTTTTATCGTGGCTATTCCTCTTGTAGTGGGGAATTTCATATATAGATGTGGGGTCAAGACTATTGCGCCAAGTTGGTTGAGTGTTGTCCGACCTATGAGAGCATTGTAAGCTGAACTTACATCGACCACGATGTAGTCTATTTTGAGGGTCTTGGATTGGTTCCCTTTTCCGAAGGTTGTATGTAGTGGTATATATCCCAGTGGTTGAACCAGGGTATCTCCTAGTCCGAACAGACTGTTTGGATATGCTTTAAGTTCTTTTTCTTCTAAGCCGAGTTTATCGAAGGCTATTTTGAATAACATGTCGGCGGAACTCCCTTGGTCTATTAAGGTGCGGTGTAGATTGGCGTTTGCCAATATGATGGTGATGATCATGGAATCGTCGTGTCCTGAGATGATGCCGGAGGCGTCCTCTTTAGTGAATGTTTTTGCCGAGATGTTGAGTGCTTCCTCCTTTCCCTTGACATGATATACTTCTTTGAAATATCTTTTGCGAGATGATTTGGAGATCCCACCTCTTGCGAATCCGCCATGTATCATGTGGACATGTCTCTCTGGTGTCCGAGGTGATCGTTCGGTTCGTTCGGTATCTTCATCCCTTCGTCTATTTCTTTGATCATCATCTCGGGTGGCCAGAAATCGATCTAATTTTCCTTCTCTCACCAATTTTTCTATGATATTTTTTAAGTCGAAGCATTTGTTTGTGGAGTGTCCTTGGACTCGATGGCATTCACAATATTCCTTTCGATTTCCTCCTCCTTTTTTGCCTTTGAGTGGCCGTGCTGGGGGGATTTTTTCTGCATGGCAGACTTCTTTGTATATCTCGACCAGGGATGCCCTGAGAGGAGTGTAATTATGGTATTTTTTTATTTTCTCCCCTTGTCGATCTTCTTTTCTCTTGGATTCCTTGTCTTTGTCTCGGTAGGAGGCCCCTGATTTTAAGGTCTCTCCTAACCGAGCGTTTTCTTCCATGTTGATATATTTTTCTAATCGTTCTTGTACTTCGTCTAAGGAGGTCGGGTACTTTTTTGATATAGACTGGCTAAAAGGTCCCTCTCGTAGGCCGTTGATGAGTCCCATGATGGCGGCCTCTGTTGGTAAACTTTGTATGTCCATGCACGTTTTGTTGAATCTCTCCATATAGTTGCGGAGGATCTCCCAATCTCCTTGTTTGATCCCTAGTAAGCTGGGGGCGTGCTTGGCCTTATCTTTCTGAATGGAGAATCTGGCTAGGAATTTTTTAACTAGGTCATCAAAGCTTGAGATGGACTTTGGGGGTAGGTTGTCGAACCATCAGATTGCTGTCTCTGTGAGAGTTGTTGGAAAGGCTTTACAGCGAACAGCATCTGGGGCGTCGGTAAGGTACATTCTGCTTCTGAAGTTGCTGAGGTGGTGGTTGGGGTCCGTGGTGCCGTCATATAGGGTCATATCCGGGAGTTTGAAGTCTTTTGGAATTTTGGTTTTCATGATTTCCCTAGTGAACGGATCTTGCTCTTTGCGTGAATTTTCTTTGAGATTGGCCCGAGGGGCTTTTAATTTAAGATCGGCTTCCAATTGCTGTAGTTTTTCTTCCAATTCTCGACGTCGCCGCACCTCTCTTTGTAGATCGTTTCTGATTTCTCATTGTTGTTGGGTTTCTTTTTCAAGTTGTTTTAGGCGATCTAGGAGCGCTTCTATTTCCCCCGAATTTGGTGAGTCTTTGTCCTTGTTGGTTTCCGGGGTATCTTGCAGCGTGACATCCACGTTCTTGTGCGGTGTTCTATCTTCCAGACCTGAATCATGGTCGTTGTCATGGTCGTCCACCATGGTGATGGGATGACTTCCAAGTCCCCGGCAACGGCGCCAATGTTCTGGGGATTACCTGAAACTGGAGGTCGATCTCGGACGAGATCTTCCGTACTGGTCGTAGCTGGTGTGTCCGGCAGGCGGATGACAGCCGGAGCTGGTACGTCCGACTTGTTGGACTGATGGTGCTGCTGATCCTCTGTCACCGAAGGGTGGGGGTTACCTGCAAGGGACTCCGATGCTTAAGTTAGCAAGGGTATTAAGCAGGTTTTATGTAGAATCAGAGTATGAGTTATACCTGGGTGCTCCAGCGTATTTATAATGATGAGATGTGACCTTTTGGATAAGATAAGTTAGTTATCTTATCTTATCTTTATCTTTGAGTTGAGGTCAGCGTATCTTCAATGGAACCGCCTTTATCTTTATAGGCTTGGGTTGCCCTAGGATTTGGGTCGTGTTCCTCTGTTTGGGCCCTTTACTGGGCTCTCCTGTCGATTTGGCCGAGCTCTCTGAGAAGAGGTCGGCTAGTCGGACCTAAGGAGGTCGGTCGCTTTTATCGCCAATCATCCCGAGTCGGGAACTCGACCCAGGGTATGAACAGGGACCTTTTAGCCAATCTATATCGAAAAAACACCCCACATCTCTGAACGAAATGCAAGAACGAGCAAAGAAGTACTTCAACATGGAGGAAAACTCTTGACTAGGAGAGACCTCAAAATATGGATTCACGTATCCCTCATGGGATAAGGACAAATAGTCCAAAAAGAAGGAAGATCGACATGGAGAAAAAATCAAAAAATACCACAATTACACACCTCTTTGGGTGTCCCTTGTGGATGTCTATAGAGAGTTTTGCCACACTCAAAAAATACCTCTAGCTCGACCACTCAAAGGCAAAAAAGGAGGAGGAAATCGAACTGAATATTGTGAAATATTATCAAATCTGTGGGCATTCCACCAACGAATGTTTTGATTTAAAGAATGTCATAGAAAAATTAGTAAGAAAAAGGAAATTAAATCGGTATCTGGCCAACCGAGACGATGAGCAAAGAAAAAGAAGAAGGGAAGAAGATGTCGGACGAACCAAACGATCACCTCGTACACCAGAAACACAGGTCCACATGATACACGGCGGATTTGCGGGAGGAGGAATCTCCAAATCATCTCGCAAAAGACATCTTAAAGAAGTATATCATGTTGAGGGGAAGGAGGAAGCACCCGACATCCCCGCAATTACTTTCACCAAAGAAGACGCATCCGGTATCATCCCAGAACACGACGATCCCATGGTCATCGCTGTTATACTGGCAAACACAAATCTACATCGCACACTGATAGACCAAGGGAGCTCCGCCGACATCTTGTTCAAAACTGCCTTCGACAAGCTCGGCCTGGAAGAAAAAGAACTTAGAGCATATCCGAATAGCCTGTTCGGACTAGGAGACACCCCGGTTCAACCGCTTGGATACATCTCGCTACACACAACCTTCGAAAAAATAAACCAGTCAAGAACACTCAAGATAGACTACATCGTGGTCGACGTAAGTTCATCCAACAACGCCTTAATAGGTCGAACAACATTGAATCAGCTCGGTGCAATAGTCTCGACTCCACATTTATACATGAAATTCCTAACTACAGAAGGGATAGCTACAATAAAAGCAGACCAGAAGACGGCGCGCCGCTGTTACCATAAAGGCCTAAACCTCAGAGGTAGAAGAGAAGAATTCCACACAATCGAACTCGGTGGAGTGCAGAAGTGGGAAGAACTCTGCCCACAACCCGAAGGTGAAGTAGAGAAAGTCCAGATCGGGGACACCCCGGACCAAACAACCAATATCGGTACAATCCTAAAAGGAGACATAAAAGAATCACTCATACAGTTCTTGTGAGATAACGTCGACCTCTTTGCATGGAAGGCCACAGACATGCCAGGCATAGACCCCAAGTTAATGTGCCACAAGCTATCAGTCTACCCAAGATCTCAGCCAATACAACAGAGGCGTAGAAAGCTCGGACCATAACACTCCCAAGCTGTGGAAGAGCAGGTACAAGCTCTACTGGAGGCAGGGTTCATAAGAGACGTCAAATACCCACTATGGCTAGCTAACGTCGTCTTGGTGAAAAAATCAAATGGGAAGTGGCGAATGTGCACCGACTACACTGATCTAAACAAAGCCTGTCCAAAAGATCCTTATCCACTCCCAAGTATCGATGTTCTGGTAGATGCCTCCTCTGGATATAAATATCTCTCGTTTTTGGACGCATACTCGGGATACAATCAAATCCCAATGTATCCACCCGACCAAGAAAAAACCTCCTTCTTAACCCCAAAAGCAAACTACTGCTACCTCGTCATGCCTTTTGGTCTTAAAAACGCGGGAGCTACTTATCAGAGATTAATGAATAAGGTCTTTACGGATCACATCCGAAAAATCATAGAGGTCTATGTGGATGATATGTTAATAAAGATACAAAATGAAGAGATGCTATTGTTCAACCTGACCCAAGTATTCGACACTATAAGATGGCATGGCATGCGACTCAATCCTACAAAATGCACCTTCGCAGTAGAAGCTGGCAAATTCTTGGGTTTTATGCTCACACAAAGAGGAATCGAGGCAAACTCGGATAAATGCCGGACCATACTCGACATGAAGAGTCTGACTTGTGTCAAAGTGGTACAACAACTCAACGGGAGGTTGGCAGCCTTGTCCAGATTTCTAGCCAGATCAGCAATAAGATCTCTTCCCTTCTACGCCACTCTAAAGAAGGGAAAGAAATTTGAATGGACAACAGAGTGTGAAATAACTTATAAAAAGTAAAAACCCCACAAAGGTCCAAACAAAACAGATTCCTTCAGGCCAAAGCGAGAAGGCCGACACACAAGTTGGATCCAAGCATATACAACCTCAAAGAATCAAGCCACAAGTATGAAATACAAAGGCAATCCAAAGAGGTCGACAAGGCTCCAACATTTCCAAAAATCCTGAAAAGGTGCCAGGCGGATGCAGATAAACATGTTATGAAAAACACAAGATATAAACGAACTCAAGAGGCTACCAAGATCATCCCCAAAAGCTCGGAAACTGCTTTTTTTTTTCAAAAATAAAGTTGCTAAACAAGCAACTAAAGAGGTAGCAAAGTCAGAAGCACCATTTACAAAAGTAATAAGTTTAACAAGCCCATATGCCGGGCCATACACAAATACATCAAGAATAACTAAAGAGGGTCTAGAGATTTCCCAGTAGCTGCATCAACACGGGGCGAAAGAGGACGGGTCTGGAGGGGCACAGCATCCACTGTCCCATCCTCCCGATTCAGAATTTGACAATCAGGTTCTGACTCAACTCCGGCTGAAGGAGCTGAAGAAGTCGGCACGACAGAAGCTTTGGTGGCAGGCGCAGAAGGAGGTTCAACATCATCATCATCAGGGTCGTCAGGGACAATCTTGCCGTCCCTCACAATATTGTTGAGACTAAAGAGAGTAAGGTCGAGCTCGGGTGCAAGAACCCAAATCTGCTCCTTCAAGTTCTCATAAGCAGCATTCACGCTGCCCACAAGGTGACCTTGGAACTCGGTATAATTATCCTGGGCAGTCTCCAAATCACCCCTGAGTCGCACCACTTCTCTGTAGGCCGAAACATAGCTCTCATTGTGCTTCAACGCTGTGTCTTCAGCCAACTTCACAGAAGCCGCCAAGGCCACAAAGCTCACCTTTTCACCCTCTAGTTCTTTCTCCACCTTCGCCAACTTCACCTCTAGCTCCTCTTTCAAACCCTTGATCTGATCAAACTCTGACTTAGCTTCCTACACGAAAGATTTTGTAGTATGAACCGGGATACCCTGAGCAGTTCGAAAAAGTGCTACACCCATGTGAGTCATCTTCACACTATTCCTAGTGATGAACTCTGGGTGACGAAGAATAGACACATCATCCATCGAAAGGCCACCATAAAGAGCAATCTGCTGGTCGACAAACTCCATAGCATCAAAACCAGGGGCATCCATGTTAAAAGGCTCAACGGTCTTTTCTTTTTTTGGAGGAGGAGCACCAGAAGCAGCAACCAAAGTTTGTGGAGGGTCAGCCAGACGAACCCAGGGAGTCGGGATCATCCTGCTCAGCCCAGGGGAACTCGGCATAGACGGCTTCGTCTGAACCTGAGAGGACCCCTCTCCAGTCGCCTTGACCGATATGTTTTGAGCAGCGGCAGCCTTCCTCACCCTTTTAAAGGCCCTCATGGATTCATTATTCTTAGACATCTCTGAAAAACAGAATCAACCACAGAAATGGATTACAAATACAAAATAAGAGGAAGCAAAGATAAAAACAAAGTCAACAACAAGTCAGCCAATACCTAGCACAGTTCTGACCAGGGACGGGTCCCCCAGAAATTTTTTGGTGTCAAGAGAGGGAGGTTCCCCCCATATATCTTCAAGAATAGTTACAAAAGTCCACTCAACTTCATCGAGCATCTCCCATGTATAACGAGACACTGTCACATCCTTCTGCCACTCCAAAAGAAAAGCAGGCTCATCGTTCTCATCAAGAAAAAAGGGGCGAGCTCCCTCGACAGCTCGAACCTTAAAGAAATAGTTCTTAAAATCCTTAAAGGACTCATCATACATAGCAAAAACTTTATGTCCCTGGGCGGATCTAAAAGAAACCCAAGAGGCTTTCTTTTTGGAAGAAGCCCCAGGCTTGGCCGAAATGAAGAGATAAAGAAAGAGAGTCTGAGAAGGTTTGATGCCTAACTCGTGACAAATTAACTGAAAGATCTTGATAAAGCCCTAAGAATTCGGATGGAGCTGGGATGGGGCAACGTTACACGACCACAACAAGTCAGTCTCAAAAGGCAGTAAAGGGAAAAGTAATGTACAACTGGCTGAAGAAATAATCATAGGCATATAAGAAGGGACGCTCCCCCTCGACCGAGGTTGGGAAACAAACCCTTTCATCAGAATCAGGCACTACAAGCTCATAATCCCTCTCCTGGGCATCACTACCACAAATCCTATGATGCTTTCTCAGTTCGGCACAAAACTCAGCGTTCACCACAGAAACACACATTAAAACAAGGGAGTCCAACCAATCGGACATCCCCTCAGAAACCTTAGAAGACGTCTCTACAATATTTTTTGCGAGAAAACATGGCCAACTAGTCCTACAAACAAAAAAGAAGATGGATTACTAAAACTACTCAATATCAGACAAACAACTCGGATAGTAAAAATAAAACAGTAGATAGCAGACTCAGCAGTAAAAAGGAAAATCCCAAGACACAACCGAAGGACCAGGGGCATCCTTTGGACGCAATAATAGAGTGAAGACCCACACCATCTCCCAACAAAGAAAACAATCCTCTTCAAAAGTCATCAAAGGAGCAACGAAAGTAGCAGTTCAAATAAAACAACAAAAAATCCCAAACGGAGGATATCAAAGACACAACCTTTTTTCTCCAGAAGAACCAAACGAAGCCAAAATCATTATACCAGAAAGGTACAAAAGCAAAGAGCAATAAAACATGCAAAGCCCTAAAGAGACCCTAATCATTGAGAGAAATACCAGAAAAACGTATCATAGCAACCAAAGCGTAAAGGATCAAACTTTCAAGCATGCAAGCAAAATCAAAAGCCTCACCAAGAATCAAAGGGAAAAAGTGGCAAAAGAAGTAGAGAAGCAGAAAGAAGAAACCAACCTGGAAAAAAGAGGAACCCTCGAAGAAACTGAAGACGAAAAGAAGGAAATCAGAATCGCCTTTCAGAAGCAAAGAAAACACCAACGATCACCAAACAAACGTCTCAGAGAGAAAAATACCAAAATGCAAATTTTTAGGAGAAAACAGAAAGTGGGAAAGAAAAGGGAAAGTTATGAAACAGAGAAGAGAAACCGTTTTGTGAAGAGTTCAAAAAAGAACAAAGAAATGGAGCATTAAAAAAAATTAATGAGGTCACTAAACCTTCGCACATTCCCAAAGCAAAGGGACGCGCATTTTTCAAAAGAATAAAATTCAAAAGGAAATGTTCCGCATTCAAGGGAGAACTCTACAGAATGCTCGAGTTCGGCTTCACCATAAAAAGGATCGAAATTCTAAAACTGAAGACTCGACCTCAAAACAGAAGACCGAGCTCGAGCAGGGGCACTGTTTATACCCTGGGTCGAGCTGTCCGACCCGGGATGTTCTACTGATAAATCGACCGACCTCTTCAGGTCAGGACAACCCGACCTCTTCTCAGAGAGATCGGCCCAATCACTAAGAAGAGCCCAAAAAGGGCCCAACAGAGGAACACGACCCAAATCCTAAGGCAGTCCAAACTTATAGAGATAAGGGTGGTTCCCTTGAAGATAAGACGACCTCACTCGAAGATAGGATAAGATAAGATAAGATAACTATGTTATCTTATCTCCGGAAAGGTCACTCCATACCATTATAAATACACTGGAGCACCCAGGTATAACTCATTACTCTGATTCTACTAAAAACCTGCTTAATACCCTTGCTAACTTAAGCATCGGAGTCCCTTGCAGGTACCACCACCCTCTGGTGACGAAGGATTAGCACCATAACCAAGTCGAACAAGTCGGACACAACAGCTCTGACTAGTACAAAAGATCTCTTCCGAGATCAACCTACAGTTTTAGGTAACCCTCGGAACACTACGTGATCATGCCATTTGTATTAAAAAATGTAGGGACCACATACCAAACGTTTATGAATAAAATGTTTGCACCTTACCTTGGAACCCCTAATGGAGGTATACTTAGATGACATGCTAGTAAAGACCAAGGATGAGGCCAGTCTTCTGACCGACCTCTCACAAGTCTTCGATACCATAAGAAGGCATGGGATGAGGCTAAATCATACCAAGTGCACCTTTGTAGTAGAAGCCAGAAAATTTCTGGGATTTATGCTAACACAAAGGAGAATTGAAGCTAACCCCGATAAGTGCAGAGCAATCCTAGAAATGAAGTGTCTGACCTGCCTAAAGGAAGTCCAGATTCATGCCAAGATCAGCCTTGAGATCCTTGCCACTTTTTTCACTGCATAAGAAAGGATGCCAATTTGAATGGACTTTTGACTGTAAAGAGGCTTTTCAGGAGTTCAAGAAATTTTTGAGCACCTACTGATGCATTTGCATCTTTGCTATATTAGCTTGTTGGTTTAGCTAATTTTAGCTTAGTTTCATTCATTTTCTTTGAAATAAATGAACAATTTTGTGAGCTTTTCTTCCATGCATTCATGAACCAAGAACTAAGTGAAATTTGACATAATCTATGCAAATGATTCAAGAAGTTTATATGCAAGTTGAGGTGAATAATTTCCTTGAAATTTAATGCATAAGATGGCAAAACTTTGAGGAAAATTCTTTGGTTTATGTTAGGTGATGAAGCAAGAAGACAATAGAGCAAGGAAAGCTTGGAACAAGGAGGAATAGCAAGTTGGCAATGCCCATTTTGTGCAACCAGGAGCAAACAGCACGTTGGCAACATAGAAACCAAGTTGCCAATGCCCATTTGGTGCTGCCAGGGAAGAACAACACGTTGGCAACGTGCAAGGAATTTCCTGGGCACCAGGCTTGGTGCTTGGGCGTTGCCAGCCCAAGTTGTTGCCAAACACTTGGCCCTTTCTGAATTCAGTTTTTGGTGCCCAAAGTTGCCTCTTGTTTGAGCTTCAATTTTGTGTTTCACTATAGACTATCATACATGGTTGGAAAGCTCTGAATGTCAGCTTTCCAACGCAATTGAAAGAACCTCAATTGGATCTCTATAGCTCAAGTTATACTCCTTTGAAGAAGGTATGGTCAGGCTGCCTGGGGTGGGCCTTTTTGGTAAACACGCCCATGATAACGCCCATGGCAATGCCCAAGGTTTCTGAGGCTCTAAATGAAGCTGGCTTTTGAACCTTCAAATGAACTCCAATACCTCACTATGATATATGGTTGGAAAGCTCTTGGTGTCTACTTTCCAATGCCACTGAATTCACTTCATTTGGAGTTTTCTAGCTCAAGATACAAGCCTTTGAAGAGGGCAATGTTGAGCTGCCTGGGCGTTGTTGCCCAAGTTGTTGGCAAACACGCCAGCAACAACGCCAGGCTCTCTTATTCTTCTTGCTTGGGCGTTGTTGCCCACATTGCTGGCAAACACACCAGTGGCAATGCCAGGCTCTTGGAAACTTGGCTTGATGGGCGTTGTTGCCCACGTTATTGGCAAACACGCCAGAGACAACGCCCATCCTCTGCTCCAACTTCATTTCCTTGTTTTTGGGGCTTAAAGTTCTCTCTGATTTGAGCTTCCATTTCATGCCACATTATGGACTATTGCATATCGTTGGAAAGCTCTGGATGTCAGCTTCTCAACACAATTGGAAGCATGTCTATTGGATCTCCATGGTTCAAGTTATGAATCCTTAAAGAGGGGGAGGTCAAGCTGCCAACTTTGCTGAACACACACTAGCACGTTGCCAACTTGGTTTCCAAGTTGCCAACGTGCTGCTCTTCCCTGGCAGCACCAAATGGGCGTTGGCAACTTGGTTTCTAAGTTGCCAACGTGCTGTTTGCTCCTGGTTGCACAAAATGGGTGTTGCCAACTTGGTTCCCAAGTTGCCAACTTGCTATTCCTCCTTGTTCCAAGCTTTCTTTGCTCCATTGTCTTCTTGCTTCATCACCTAACATAAACCAAAGAATTTTCCTCAAAGTTTTGCCATCTTATGCATTAAATTTTAAGGAAATCATTCACCTCAACTTACATATAAACTTCTTGAATCATTTGCATAGATTATGTCAAATTTCACTTAGTTCTTGGTTCATGAATGCATGGAAGAAAAGCTCACAAAATTGTTCATTTATTTCAAAGAAAATGAATGAAACTAAGCTAAAATTATCTAAACCAACAAGCTAATATAGCAAAGATGCAAATGCATCACCTACCATCCTCACTAGGCCAAAAATTGAAGAGGAACTCGTATTATATTTATCTATCACCGAGAAGGCTGTAATGTCATCCTTAATACGAGAAGATGAGGTCGGACTGATGATTAGATTTTTGACGGTTTAGAAATTTCACCAATGAAATCTCGTTGTAAAGTATAGTCTCTAAACCAACAATAATCCTTTCATACAAAAATTTGTTTGTCACAAGTACAAACCCCTAAAATCTATAAACCAAAGTATTTAAACCTCAGGTCATCTCTCAAAGGACTTGCAGGATAGTGTTCTTGTTATTGATTATGGATTTATTTATTTTGGGATTTTGAATGAGAAACATGAATAGTAAATGGTAATGAAATTTTATTAACAAAATGGTCTTGGCAAGGTTTGGTTGTTAAGGGTCTTCATCATTATCACTAGCCACAAGTATGGTAGTTGCAAGGATTAATCCCACTTAGTCATCCTTTAATCAAATGGCAAAGGAAAGTCAAGTGAGTTATATCAATCCGAGTGCATAAATCCTAGCTTTCCACTAATTGGATTAATGAAGGCTAAAGTCAATGGCTATCAACTATCAATCACTTGGACAGTAGTAACTCAAGAAATCCTAAGTTACCTTTTCAAGCCAAGAACAAAAAATTCTACTCTAACATCCTTCCAAGCATTTCATCAAACACTTGGAAGGCACAAAAGAAAAGTATAGTAAATCACAACGAGAACGAATTCTAACTACAATTGAATGCAAAGAATTAACAACAACAACAATCAAGGAAATCACAATTATCATCAATCACCTTAAATTGCATTATTAAAAGAAAACAAAGAGAACAAGAGTATCTCAATTACAAAACCTAGAAACAAAATAAGAGAAATTATAACAAGAGAATCGGGATAGAAAGAAGAACCAAAGTGTAGCAATCACCAATTGAATGTAGAAGTAGAAGGAGACTTGAATCAAACCTAGAACTATGAGATCCTAATCTAACCCTAATTCCTAATCCTAATTCTAGAGAGAAAAGACAGCTTCTCTTTCTAGAAACTAACTCTAACTACTTCTAAAACTAAATTATGACTAATAATCAAAAGTATGTTGATTCCCCTTTAATCCTTGGCTTAAATAGCATCATAAATGAGTTAGATTGGACCCACAAGGCTTCTAAAATCGCTGGCCATGAGTTGCATTAAGTGGATCATGTGCCACCATCGGCGCATCCGTGTACCATGCGTGTGCGCGCCCTTATGCGCGATGCAACTATGACAAATCTTATATCGTTTTGAAGCCCCGGATGTTAGCTTTCCAACACAACTAGAACCGCATCATTTGGACCTCTTTAGCTCAAGTTATGATCAATTAAGCGCGAAGAGGTCGGCTTGACAACCTTTGCGGTTCCTTCATTTCTTCATGAGTTCTCCACTTCTACATGCTTTTCTTTCATTCCCTTGATCCAATCTTTGCCTCCTAAATCTGAAATCACTTAACATACATATCAAGGCATCTAATACAATCAAGGTGAATTAAATTTAGCTATTTTGAGTCCTAAAATGCATGTTTTCACTCTTAAGTACAATTAAGGGAGAAGTTATAAAACCATGCTATTTCATTGAATAAATATGGGTAAAAGGTGATAAAATCCCCAAAAATTAATACAAGATAAACCCTACAAATGGGGTTTATCACGGACATCATCCTATCTACTTCACCAGCAAAGTGTTGCAAGGCCCCGAGCTAAGGTATCAGAAAATTGAAAAGTTTGCATATGCTTTAATTGTAGCATCCAGAAGGCTCCGACCTTATTTCTAGGCTCATACCATAAGAGTCCGAACAAACCAGCCCATGAAACAAATCCTTCAGAAAATGATATTACGGGCAGAATGGTTCAATGGGCTATAGAGCTATCCGAGTTTGATTTGAAATATGAAACTGGGACAGCAATCAAAGCTCAATGTCTTACCGACTTTGTCGTAGAGTACACAGGCGATCAGATGGAGACCTCCACGACTTGGGAACTCTATGTAGACGGATCTTTGATTGAGTGGACTAGAAATTTGAATCTTTGATTGACTAAAGCTATCCCACCTAACCTATATAATAACCTATACAATTAAGTGCTAACCTAACTACCCATTCTTCACTTTTTCACATACTCATGCATTTTCGTTTTTTTTCATTTCACAACACTTATGCATTGACTCTTATTAGACTTCACTTTGGGGCATTTTGTCCCTTTTTTATTGTTTTTCTTCTTTTTCTTTCTTTTTCTATTTTTTTCCTTTTCTTTTCCATACTTACTTACTTTTTCTTTTTCTTTTGTTTTTCTCAATTTTTTTTCTTTCTTTCAAGACTATCAATGCATATGGTTTTACATTTAATTAACACATGAGTATGTACCCAATTTCCAATATTTACAACAAATAATACAAATCTACCCTTTTATTCACCCAATGTCCCAAGTCTTTCCACACTTGAATGATACACACACTAGCCTAAGCTAATCAAAGATCCATATAAGGACATTTATTATTTTCCGCTTTAAGGCTTGTAATGTGCTAAAATAAGAACAAGTGGGTTAATCATAGGCTCAAATTGGCTAACAATGGAAGATGAAAGGTAAGGCCATTTGGATAAGTGAGCTAAATAAAATGATGGCCTCAATCATATAAATGCATGAATACACAAAATAATGGACATAAAGAATCAAACATATCCAAGATCACAATCATAAAAAGAGAACAATGCACACAAGAAGGAAAAATAAGTGGTTATAAGATGTAACCACACCATTAGGCTCAAATCTCACAAGCTTGTGTTCTTAGCTCAAAAACCATGTTCCAAAATAAATTCATTCAAGCAAGTTCCACAAAAAAATTTTTCAAATTGGTAGGTTGCCCTAAAACAGTTTCTTGGACAAGAAATCATTACTCTAACCAAGTAGTCCTAATAGGAAAGAAGTGGTAAAAATATGTACAAATTGTAACTAACATGCAACCTATCATGCAATGCAATAACTAACTAACATTGGTGTTGAAAAGAAAATTGTTACCCACGGAGATCGGTCGACGACCTCCCCACACTTGAAGATTGCACCGTCCTCGGTGCATGCAAAGAAGAGCAAGGTGGACGGGCTGCTACAATTGATGAGCTCCTTCAAAAGGTTGTGCGGATGACTTATTTGTTGCCCCATTTAAAAGCTTTTCCTTTCTCCCTTCTTGGTGGCCAACCTAAAAAGAAAGAAAAAGAAAGAAAAATTAAGCCTATAACAAAGATATCAAAACAAATAGAACCTAGGCGGGGCTAATGCCAAATAAGAGTAGGATTCTCTACTACATGGTAGCTAAGCATGTGAGTGAGAAAACAATGTAAACTAAGGCATATCATTAAACTTGATGCAAGAGTAAAGTTAAAGCATGAAGAGTATATTGAGCATCAAGTTCAAATGAGAAGAAAAAAGTGGGTCATGAAAGACAATATGAGGTCATATCAATGCACAAAGACACAAGAGTCATACAAGATGAAGCATTGATTTAAAAGTTTCATTACCCAACAATATCAAACAAGTCAATAAGCATCAAAGCAATACAAGAATGCTCAACAATTGAGTAAGAGAATTCAACACCATTATTAAAATAAGAAACTCAAAAAACTGAAGTAAAAAAAAAGTGATAAGAACAAATGAAAATGCAAAGGATAAAGGTATGCAAATTCAATGGACAAAAGAAAACGGAAGATGAGAAAAAACTCTTTTTTTTTTACCGGTGCGGATGCGTCATGCATGCTTACGTGCCGATGTGCATATTGGCCGAAGGGCGCGTACACGCCAAATGCATGCATGCGTGGGTGGGATTATGTGCGGGGCACAGTGTTAGCCCAAGGTTGGCCCAACTCTCTGGAACATGTACCAGGAGGGCATGTGGCGCCATCGGCGCGCGCGCACAGCGTGCGTGCGTGTGCATTGCGCAATTAGAATCAAGGATGCGTAAGCGCCAGGTGCATGGACGCGTGGATGGGGATGTATGCATGGACGCGTACGCATACAGTACGCGTCCACGTGCATTGAGGTTGGGCTAAAGGCATAGTGCTGGCCCAGAATTAGCACAACTCTCGGGTCATATGTATGGGAACTGCGTCAGCGGATTGGCGCTCATGTGGCATGTGCGCGGGCACACGCATTGCAAAATATGTATATCGATGCGTATGCGCGTAGTGCGCGTACGCGTGCATGCGGTTATGCCATTAGGCTAGTGTTGGCGCGAGAGCGGCCCAACTCTCTGGAAAATGTATGGTCCTGTATCCGCGTATTGGCACGTGCGCGTACAGCGTGCGCGCGCGTCCGACCACTTTTTTTATTGCCCAAAAAATCCCTATAATGCCTACAACTCTTTATTTAATCAAATATCATACAATTCACAAAAATGCAAGTTGGTATTGAGGTTTATTCAACTACTAATGAACACAATATACTAACAACCAATCTATACAAACAAATCAATATGAAATGAAAATCTACCTACAATGGCAACTCATATCACTTATTAAACAAAACTAAAAGAGAATGGAAAGATTTTACCATGGTGCGGTATCTCCCACCTAGTACTTTTAGTTTAAGTCTTTAAGTTGGACATTTTGAGGAGCTCATTGTCATGGTGGCTTATGTTTGTACTCATCCTTGAATCTCCAAGGAACTTTGCTTCTCAATTGGTTGATAGACTTTCCAACCATCTACACTAAGCTTGGGTGAAGTTCCACCCAAGATATGAGTCCCCGTAGTTGGTCTCCACATAGCGAACTGGGATCCCATATCTTATCTTCACACCCATCCGTGAGTTGAGTTTCATGATTTTTCTGTACAGGTGGTTGACATAAGGGCGGTCGACACATAGAATTCTCTTTAGTCCACCAATTCTTCCTTCTAGACCCATGCAAAGTGGTTCTTGTTCCATCATAATCCCTATACCTTAAAGCTTTGACCTTAATGAGCCTAATACCAAATTTTCGACCACTACACAACTCGTTCTTACTTTTGATTCCACAAAGAGCTTTAAGTTGTCCATCCGTTTCAATCAAACCATATCCAAATGAGAAGGTAAAGCTTGAAGATAAGAATTTTGCCCACTTGAATGTTATGTTGGATGGTGATTTGGGGAGGAGAGCCTCCCCACACTTAGACAATGCAAGGTCAACTTCTTTATGCTCTTCTTTGAATTTTCCCACCTCTTGACAAGTTTCTTCACTTTCAACCTTTCCCCTTTTATCACATGGCTTGGTGTTGTCTTCAAGAACTTCAATTTCTTGCCCAATGGGAGGTGATTCAATTTTGGATAGGAATTCATTGATGAATAAATCCATTTCTTGATCAACATCTTCATCTTCTTCAATTTCGATATACACCATGCCAACTTTTTCCTCTTGGTAGCTCTCTTTCGATTCACTCTCTTTCTCATTGCTCACCAAGGGTATGGAAGGTTGTGCACACTCTTCTATAATTTCAACTCCATGTCCAATGGGAGAAGATTCACTTGTAGATAGAAATTCATCCATGATTGAATCCATCTCTTGATAAACCTCTTCCAAGTCTCCAACGACGAAATGCCTTAGAGGTTGCGCACCCTCTTCAACATCAATATCAAGCTTCTTGGAAGAGTGCTCCATGATGCTACATTCCCTTGGACTTTCAACATCTCCTAAATCTTCAACCACTTCTTCCTTTTCTTCAATGATCATAGGCTCCTCCAATTGTTCTAACACAAAATTCGACTCCTCCTTCTCCACCGGATTTTCCAATTTCTCCTTCGTGCTTTGCTCTTCTTTTGACTTTTCACATGTGGTCACGGAAGTACTTTGAGTATTCAAATATTGGTGGGCTAAAGTGTGCACCACCTTGGTCAAATTGGTCATAAACTCAAGTGTATCCCGCTTCATGGCTTCTTGTCCTTGGAGTAACAAAGTGAGAGGATCGTCTATTGGGGCTTGGGGTGAGTAGGAAGGTTCATTATTTTGGAGAAAGGGTTCATGGTAGGAAGGTGGTTCTTTTTGATAAGGGTATGGAAATGGTGAGTATTGAGGTGGTTCTTGGTAATAATCATGATAGGGTTGTGGTGGTTCTATAGGTTCTTGCTCATAAATGTCATAAGAATATGGTATGGGTGATTGGTCATATGGTGGATATGGATTATAGGAAGGTGCTTGGTATGGAAGGGCTTGTGAGTATGGTTGAGGTTCATATTGAGGATAAGAGTCATAGGCATACGATGGTGGTGATTGATTGTCGTAAAAAGATTCACCATAGCCGTTGAATTGACATGCATTAGGTAGGTGATTATACCTATGAGTGTCCGGAGGTTGTTGCTAATAGGAGTGATAAATTCCTTGAGACTCCTCCCATCTTTGTTGGTTCCATCCATAATGAGTGTCATCATTGAAGTGCACATTTCCTACAACACAATTAGAGCCAAACTCATAGCCGAAGTGAGAATTCATTATGAAAGGACAAAATAAAACTAACAAAATCTAGTAAACAAGCAAAAGACCTATTCATAATATTTACATATGTACAATAACCAATAACATAACACCATTGCAAATCCCCGGCAACGGCGCCATTTTGATGATTAGATTTTTGACGGTTTAAAATTTTCACCAATGAAATCTCATTGTAAAGTATAGTCTCTAAACCAACAATAATCCTTTCATACAAAAATTTGTTTGCACAAGTACAAACCCCTAAATCTATAAACCAAAGTATTTAAACCTCAGGTCATCTCTCAAAGGACTTGCAGGGTAGTGTTCTTGTTATTGGTTATGGATTTATTTATTTTGGGGTTTTGAATGAGAAACATGAATAGTAAATGGTAATGAAATTTTATTAACAAAATGGTCTTGGCAAGGTTTGGTTGTTAAGGGTCTTCATCATTATCACTAGCCACAAGTATGGTAGTTGCAAGGATTAATCCCACTTAGTCATCCTTTAATCAAATGGCAAAGGAAAGTCAAGTGAGTTATATCAATCCAAGTCCATAAATCCTAGCTTTCCACTAATTGGATTAATAAAGGCTAGAGTCAATGGCTATCAACTATCAATCACTTGGACATTAGTAACTCAAGAAATCCTAAGTTACCTTTTCTAGCCAAGAACAAGAAATTCTACTCTAACATCCTTCCAAGCATTTCATCAAACACTTGGAAGGCACAAAAGAAAAGTATAGTAAATCACATTGAGAACGAATTCTAACTACAGTTGAATGCAAAGAATTAACAACAACAACAATCAAGGAAATCACAATTATCATGAATTACCTCAAATTGCATTATTAAAAGAAAACAAAGAGAACAAGAGTATCTCAATTACAAAACCTAGAAACAAAATAAGAGAAATTACAATAAGAGAATAGGGATAGAAAGAAGAACCAAAGTGTAGCAATCACCAATTGAATGTAGAAGTAGAAGGAGACTTGAATCAAACCTAGAACTATGAGATCTTAATCTAACCTTAATTCATAATCTTAATTCTAGAGAGAAGAGAGAGCTTCTCTCTCTAGAAACTGACTCTAACTACTTCAAAAACTAAACTATGACTAATGATCAAAAGTATGTTGATTTCCCTTCAATCCTTGGCTTAAATAGTATCAGAAATGAGTTGGATTGGGCCCACAAGACTTCTAAAATTGCTGGCCATGAGTTTTATTAAGTGGATCATCTGCCACCATTGGCGCATCCACGTACCATACATGTGCACGCCCCTATGCGCGATGCAACTATAACAAATCTTATATCGTTTCAAAGCTCCAGATGTTAGCTTTCCAATGCAACTAGAACCGCATCATTTGGACCTTTGTAGCTCAAGTTATGGTCGATTAAGCAGAAAGCGGTCGGCTTGATAGCTTTTGTGATTCCTTCATTTCTTCATGAGTTCTCCATTTCTACATGCTTTTCTTTCATTCCCTTGATCCAATCTTTGCCTCCTAAATCTGAAATCACTTAACAAACATATCAAGTCATCTAATAGAATCAAGGTGAATTAAATTTAGCTATTTTGAGTCCTAAAAAGCATGTTTTCACTCTTAAGCACAATTAAGGGAGAAGTTATAAAACCATGCTATTTCATTGAATAAATGTGGGTAAAAGGTGATAAAATTCCCAAAAATCAATACAAGATAAACCCTACAAATGGGGTTTATCACGGACATCATCCTATCTACTTCACCAGTAAAGTGTTGCAAGGCCCCGAGCTAAGGTATTAGAAAATTGAAAAGTTTGCATATGCTTTAATTATAGCATCCAGAAGGCTCCGACCTTATTTCTAGGCTCATACCATAAGAGTCTGAACAAACCAGCCCATGAAACAAATCCTTCAAAAAATGGATATTACGGGCAGAATGGTTCAATGGGCTATAGAGCTATCCGAGTTCGATTTGAAATATGAAACTGGGACAGCAATCAAAGCTCAATGTCTTACCGACTTTGTCGAAGAGTACACAGGCGACCAGATGGAGACCTCCACGACCTAGGAACTCTATGTAGACGGATCTTCCAACAAGGTCAGAAGTGGAGCAGGCATAATATTGGTCAATGAAGAGGGAACTCAAATAGAAGAATCTTTGAAATTTGAGTTCCCTGCTTCCAACAATCAGGCTGAATATGAAGCCCTTATCATAAGACTAAAACTTGCTAAAGAAGTTAGTGAGACCAAGGTAATAGTCTTCAGTGACTCCCAAGTAGTAACTTCTCAAATTAATGGAGAATATGAAAAGGTACCAAGAAAAAACACTTGAACATCTTAGATAATTCCTTGAAACTGAGGTCAGGCATATAATTCGGGAACTCAATAGTAGAGCCGATGCTCTCTCCAAGTTAGTAAGTACCAAGCCTGGAAGAAATAACAGAAGGATGATACAGGAAACTCTCCATGAGCCTTCAGTTATAAAGACAGAGGGAAAGTTGGACGTCCTACCTATTTCAGGCCTGAACCTCGGACGGATGACCCCTTTAGTCGAATACTTTAAATTCGACATCCTACCCGATGAATAGAAGGAAGCCTAAAAACTTAGAAGGGAAGTACAGAACTACACTTTGGTACGAAACGTCCTTTATAGAAGAGGGGTATCCACGCCATTGTTAAAGTGCTTTCCGACCTCTAAGGTAGAAGAGGTCCTAGAAGCGGTACACAATGGCATTTATGGGAATCACCTTGGAGCAAGGTCTTTAGCCAGAAAGGTGATCCGAGCTGGGTTTTTCTGGCCGACCTTACAAAAGGATGCCACCGACTTCGTTAAAAAGTGCTAGCCCTGTCTGATGCATGCGAACTTCCACATAGCTCTCCCCGAAGAGCTTATCAGCGTGAACTCTCCCTGGCCCTTTGCAAAATAGGGATTGGACTTACTCGGACCTTTTTCCCAAGTCCCAAGACAAGTCAAATATCTAATTGTGGGAGTGGATTACATCACCAAGGGGATAGAAGCAGAGCCACTAGCCACTATCCGGTATAGAAAAGTTGGAAATTCCTTTACATGAATATAATTACTCGGTTTGGGGTCCTCCACTCTATCACTACAGATAATGGCACTCAGTTTATAGACTCCACATTTATAAGCCTAGTGTCTAGCATGAAGATCAAGAATCAATTCACATCGGTAGAACATCCTCAAGCCAATGGGCAAGCTGAAGCTGCCAATAAAGTTATATTAGCTGGGCTAAAAAAGAGGTTGTAGGATACAAAGGGAGTTTGGGCTGAAGAGCTCCTCAGGTATTATGGGCTTATAGAACAACACCTCATTCTACGACTGGAGAAACACCCTTCCGACTTGCATATGGAGTAGAAGTCATTATCCCAATAGGGATCAATGAGCAAAGTCCAAGGGTGAGATTTTATGATGAGGTCTGCAACATCCAAGTCCAAAAAGAAGAACTTGAACTACTTCCTGAGATCCGAGAGCAAGCACAAATAAGACAAGCAGCTTAAAGCAAAGGATGGTGATAAGGTACAATCAAAAAGTCATTCGAAGAAGCTTCGCTACAAACGACTTAGTCCTAATACAAAACGACATCGGAGCAAACAAGTCGGGCGAAGGGAAGCTTGCTGCAAATTGGAAAGGACCTTTCAAGATAACTGAAGTCTTGGGGAAATGTTACTATAAGGTGTCCGACTTGAATGGAGCCGAGTTACCAAGGTTGTGGCATGCTTGTAATTTGAAGTGATACTATAGCTAGAAGCGTAATCCATTCCCTGATGTATTCTTTTTTCTGACTTCATGGTTTTTTTTTCCGAGAAGGATTTTCTTGAAGGGGATTTTAATGAGGTATCAAAGCGGGGGCTAGGGGCGAAGAATCTTATTTCCTTAGTAGCCAAAGCGTCTTTGTAAAGATACATTTCATTAATAATAGTACTTTCTCTTTTAAGAAAATTCCATTATCATTCCTACGATACGCACTGACTTAAGCTCGAAAAAACGCAAAAATCTATTGCCCGACCAAGGTGGTCAGCAAGATAAAGCGACGAAGTACAAGCCAGTGTAAAGAGGTTATAAAAGACGACCATAACAGCTTGGGAGTAATATGACAAGCGACTCACAAGTCGGAAAGCCCCAAGCAGGACAAAATGCGTCACAAGAATAATCTAAGTTACAAAAACAATTCAACATCAAAGCAAGTTGAACGTTGCACTAAAGTAATGGAAAACAAAAGTCACAAAATTCCTTAAAGGTCATTTAGTAAAAGCTTCCACAAAAACTTCGTAAGCGATAGAGAAAATGTCCATCATGCAAAGGAAGCCTAGAACCTGCAATGACTAAACCTTTTCTCACAAAAATAGCTACCCTGTTAAAAGTCCTACCAAAAGGACTAAGCACCCAAAAAGATAAACAGTAGCAGCTGTTAAAGATCCTTTTTTAAGGGATCAAGAGTTAGAAGCCAACACAAATATCAAACATATACATAAAAAGAGTTCATAAAAAAAGGTCCCACAAGTCGGGCCTTAACAACAAATTTAAATAGGACAAATAAGGGGATTCGGATCGACAGCAAGAGAAGAGGTCGGCTCGGCAGTAGAAGTCGGACGGGTCGGAGGAACCTCTTTGACAGCAGAAGTGGGAGTGGCCTCAGGATAAGTGGATGAAATCGCTAGGAAACCCTTGGATAAACCAGCCTCACGAGGATGAGACTCCACCATGCGCTGCCTAGCCGTTTTCACCTTAGAATTAGTAGCAGGACAAGGAGGAAACACAATCCTCCCATCCACAACCACTTTGTCAGGATGAAGAGGAGACAAATCCAAGTCCGGAGCAATAACTCGGACTTGCTCCTTTAGCACCTTGAACACCTCATCGGTTCCTTCAGCAACTGACTCCTCCAGGTCCATATATGCCTCTCTAAGACGCTCCACCTGCTCTTTCAGCTCTATATTTTACAAGAAAATACGGACGTAATTCTGCTCGGCCTTCTGACTCAAACCATCAGCCATAGCACAAGAAGTTATAGACCGCTTCTCCCTCTCACGAGATTTGGAGAGCTCATCTTCTAGCCGGGCCTTCTCCTCCTGTAACCTCTTCTCATCCTCCTGAAACATGGCTAACTGGCCCTGAAGAGCCTCCAAAGAATGCTGAGTAGCATTCAAAGGAACCTTCTCCAGCTCTCTCAAGAGAGAAGTACAAACCCCTGCAGTACGTATCCCTCCTCGGATTAAGACCTGAAGATGGTTTCTGATGGAGGCATCATCTATAGAAATAGAACAATGAGGAAGGATGTGCCTCTCATAGAACTTGACCCCGTCGAAAATAGAGTCACCAATGTTGGAGACACCAGACTCCAAAGTCTTTCTTTTCTTCGAAATAGGCTCTGAAGAGGGAGGAATTGGAGGGGTAAGGGCAACAGGAGGAGGAGGAGGAGGGGTAGCAAGAGGATTTACCGACTTGGCCAGAGTAAAAGATGTCGTCCCCAGATCCGACTTTTGGGGAGAAAGAGTAGCCGATGTCCCGCCCTCCTGCAATTGAGTAGCTCAGGCACACTTGTTCCTCTTGGCCTCCTGGACTTTAAGATAAGCCTTTGACCCACTTTTCATCTTTTATGAAAAAGAAATTTAAAGATGAAAGCAGACAGGTCGGAAAAACTTGGAAATATCTACAAAGTCAAAATAAATAGCTACCTAGTTCGGTACGGACATACTCGGAGTTCCGAGGAAGAACTTTTTTGTGTCAAGGTTTGGAGCCCGTCCCCAAGCCTCTCGGAAAAAATCAACTACAACCTCTTCTACTTCGTCCAAATCCACCAAGTTGTATTTTTCAACAGAGGCTGCCTGGTATGCGAAGTTGTGATCAATACTTTTCACAAATCAAATAATCCCCGGTAATGAATCCAAAAACTTGGTGTTCAATACCATGGCATAAACACAACTTCGCACAACTAACCAGCAAGTGTACTGGGTCGTCCAAGTAATAAACCTTACGCGAGTAAGGGT
Organism: Arachis hypogaea; assembly: GCF_003086295.3. Taxonomy (NCBI): domain Eukaryota; kingdom Viridiplantae; phylum Streptophyta; class Magnoliopsida; order Fabales; family Fabaceae; genus Arachis; species Arachis hypogaea. Next base: position 79,117,849 of record NC_092036.1, read on the forward strand.
TGATCCCACAGAGATTGTTGGTATGAAGCAAGCTATGGTCACCTTGTAAATCTTAGTCAGGCAAACTCAAATGGGTATGGTGATAAACGCATATAACATAAAGATAAAGATAGAGATACTTATGTAATTCATTGGTAGGAACTTCAGATAAGCGTATGAAGATGCTTGTCCCTTCTGTCTCTCTGCTTTCCTACTGTCTTCATCCAATTCTTCCTACTCCTTTCCATGGCAAGCTTAAGCAAGGGTTTCACCGTTGTCAGTGGCTACCTCCCATCCTCTCAGTGGAAATGTTCAACGCACCCTGTCACGGCACGGCTATCCATCTGTCGGTTCTCAATCAGGCCAGAATAGAATCCAGTGATTCTTTTGTGTCTGTCACTAACGCCCCGCCCTCAGGAGTTTGAAGCACGTCATAGTCATTCAATCATTGAATCCTACTCAGAATACCACAGACAAGGTTAGACCTTCCGGATTCTCTTGAATGCCGCCATCAGTTCTAGCCTATACCACGAAGATTCCGGTTAAAGAATCCAAGAGATATTCACCCAGTCTAAGGTAGAACGGAGGTGGTTGTCAGTCACACATTCATAGGTGAGAATGATGATGAGTGTCACGGATCATCACATTCATCAAGTTGAAGAACAAGTGATATCTTAGAACAAGAACAAGCGGAATTGAATGGAAGAACAATAGTAATTGCATTAATACTCGAGGTACAGCAGAGCTCCACACCTTAATCTATGGTGTGTAGAAACTCCACCGTTGAAAATACATAAGTGATAGTGTGATCATTGGTTTCGGCCCCAAAGAGGGAACCAGAAGAACCAAGATGAAAATACAATAGTATAATGTCCTACTTATAGAAAACTAGTAGCCTAAGGTGTACAGAGATGAGTAAATGACATAAAAATCCACTTCTGGGCCCACTTGGTGTGTTCTTGGGCTGAGCATTGAAGCATTTTCGTGCAGAGACTCCTCTTGGAGTTAAACGCCAGCTTTGGTGCCAGTTTGGGCGTTTAACTCCCATTCTTGTGCCAGTTCCGGCGTTTAACGCTGGGAATTCTGAGGGTGACTTTGAACGCCGGTTTGGGCCATCAAATCTTGGGCAAAGTATGAACTATCATATATTGTTGGAAAGCCCAGGATTTCTACTTTCCAACGCCGTTGAGAGCGCACCAATTGGGCTTCTGTAGCTCCAGAAAATCCACTTCGAGTGCAGGGAGGTCAGAATCCAACAGCATCTGCAGTCCTTTTCAGTCTCTGAATCAGATTTTTGCTCAGGTCCCTCAATTTCAGCCAGAAAATACCTGAAATCACAGAAAAACACACAAACTCATAGTAAAGTCCAGAAAAGTAAATTTTAACTAAAAACTAATAAAAATATACTAAAAACTAACTAGATCATACTAAAAACATACTAAAAACAATGCCAAAAAGCGTATAAATTATCTGCTCATCACTGCCTCTATCCAATATAGTGGGAAACAAGGCTCATTATTCTCATTAAGGAAAAAGTGGTGATGGCCCTCTACAGCTCGGACCTTGAAGAAGAAATTTTTGAAAGCATAGAAGGATTCGTCAAAAATAGAAAAAACTTTCTGACCTTGAATGGCTCAGAAGGAAACCCACTGTTGTTTATTAGAAAAGGCGCTAAAAGGTTTTGTAAGATGAAACAAAAAGAAGAATATCTTTAAGGAAATCGGAAAACCAAGCTCACGACTGATGAACTGGTAAATCTTTATAAAACCCCAAGAATTAGGGTGTAGTTGAGAAGGAGCAACTCGGCAGTAAGAAAGAACTTCGGTTTCAAAGTCATAAAAAGGAAAGGTCACCCCAAGCCGGGTAAAAAAACAATCATACATGAAAATAAAATGAGGGTCTGAATCTATAACTCTGCCAAAAAAGACTCGATCCTCTGGATCAGGAGCAACTAGCTCATATTTCACTTCTTCCTCCCCAGAACTACAGAGCATATGGTGCATCCGAAACTCATCTACAAAAACGTTATCTACTAAGGGAATTTCTCAAAGGACTGAGGCATCTACCCATCTCAACAAGTCCCCAGGAACTCTTGAAGACATTTTTGAAATAGATGAACGAGACATATAGGGCAATATACCTACATTATACAAAGAAGGAATCGTTACAAACAAGCTTCAAACAGGGGAAGTTTTCTTTTATAAAATAAAGAAGAAATTAACAGCCGCAAAAGATAATCTTTTCGAAAGAAAAAGCAAAACACAATAATCTCAAGGCTTCCCAGCATATAAAACAACAAAAACGACAATAAAGGTGCACAAAAACTACATAAAATCTCTCAACAAGTACTTAGTTCGTCAAAACAAAAATAATAGAGGCACGAAAAAGAGAAAGTTTGAGTAGTAACCAACTAACCTTTTCTTGAAAACGAACAAAGGAAAGAGGATTCTTGACAAGGACCGAGCGAGCACCAAGCACTGAAAAGCGAAGGGCTTGGGTAAAGAAGAAAGCACGAGAGAAAGAAAGTTTACAGTGAAGGCCGAAAAAGAAAAAAGAGAGAAAGGGTCAAAGTATTTATAAAACACCAGGGACAAAAGTGTAAAAAGTCACACTCATTTAAAAAGTGTGCCGCTACCAATGTAACTTCTCCTCACGTGTTAATACGAAAAGCCAACAGACACGATGGTTGGCAGCCTGAAATCACGTCGGTTTTCAAATCCGAGATCACGTCGATTTTCCGACTTGTGAAGAAGATACCGACCTATTTCCAACTTCAACCAATACTCGAATCCAACTCAAAATGAAGAGATCGGACTCTTGTAGGGGCATTGTTCATATCCTGACCCAAAACATAAGCCAGGCCCAAAGCAGAGAAAGCCCAGAGGATAGCTACCGAGTAACCGATCTCCCAAGAGGTCAGACATAATGCTACAAAGTGGTAACTCCCCCCGAAGGAGTTATAACTAATCCCTACTATCTCTCACCTACTTCTAGAAGAGAGATCTCAACAACCCCTAGAAAAAGGGGACGATTATCCACCACCAATAGTGGAACTACTCCAATGGTGGTTATTGATTCATCACTTATAAATACACTGACACCCCTCAGATATACTTAGTTCTAATACACTTAAACCTGCTTAACCCCGTGCTGACTTAGATATTGGAGTATCTTGCAGGAACCACTCCCCACTTTCTTACACACAACTCAGACGGCGGCTCCCTGACGTATGACAAGTCAGAAACCACCATCCTTAAACATTTGGACCTCATAGACAAGCCCAATCGTCATCCGGTTTCAGGTAACCTTCGGAACAGCTAGGTTTTAAATATTTTATTTTGTTACGTTTTGGATGATTCTTTTTATTATGATTTTTTTAAAATGATTTTGAAAATTTTAAAATGAATTTTGAAATTTTTAGGAATTTTAAAAATTTCAAAATGGTTTTACAATGATTTTGATTGTTTGTTATTATTTGGTTTAGATTTTTTTTAGATTGATATTTTTTATTAGAATTTGAATGTTTCTCGTGAATTAACATTTCCTTAGAAAAAAATTCAAAAAAAAAGTGCTAGTTGGCTGAAGTTGGCTACACCTTATGAAGTATGGACACTTGAGTTATTGTATCGTATTAAATATATTTTGGATACGACATTGATTGATATTCATTTGATACATGTGTTTTTTGTGTCCAACTGTGTCTTAATAAAAAATAAAAAATTCTTTCCTAGACGCGCTCAGATACATCTAAATATCATCACATGTGAATGTGTCTAGCATTATTCTTAACATATATTCTTGAAATGAGTTTAGAAATAATATTTATTATTAATTATTAAAACAAAAAATATTTTAAATATTTATATAATTAAATAAAAACACTAAATATAATTAAAAAATTAATTTATATTTTAATATCAATAAAATATCAAAATATCATTATAATTTATCTAAAAATATCTTATATTTTATATATATACATTGTCCTGGTGCGTCTTATACTGCACTCCTTACTGGTTACTTATCGGGATTGTAAAAACAAAAACTAAGTAGAAAACCGTGGCCCAATGTTCAAATCTTTGATACTATACAATTACAAAGGGCAATATCAGCAACCAGAAATTGGGGCAAAAGAATCAGTGATTCTGATTTTACTCAATTTTCTTTTTCTCTTTTTTCATTCTTAATCCATGTACATACTATAAGCAATAGTACAGGGGATAGAACAAATACAAGATACACGACAAAGGTTCTATTTGAACATTGGTGTAGCAAAAAATTGTGTGCATACATTTAGGATGCTACTTTATATTTTATCACAATCTGGATTTCTTGGAGGACAAGGTAGATGGTGACAATGGTGAAAGTACTGAAGACGAAGACAACGATGACAATAGCGATGAATCGCAGGGATGAGTCATTGGCGATGGGCTGCAATCTTCAGATCGCGATCTTTTGCAGCATCTTTTCTCTCCTTCCTTCACTTCACCCTTCATGATGAAATCTTTTAAGCGTCTTACATCGGATAACTTCACCGGCTTTAATAGAAAGTCCTCTGCTCCTTCCTCCAAGCATCTGTTAATTAGAACATTTTATAAGGTTCTTGGATGAACTGAAGATCATATAAGTGTGAAGACGCGAGACTCACGTGTCTTAAAGTTTCGGACTTTTTAACACATATAGGATTACCTATTAAGGTGACTACCATCTTCACTTGAAGATGATAGTTAAAATGTGGATATGTATTATGTTAAGTAATTCAATCAAACATGTCAAATTATCTAATAATTCACTAACTATTAAATCACCTTAATTTCTTACCGTGAAGTTATAAGACCATGTATGATGTATGAGTCAAGGATTTTATTCAATCGAATTCGGAACTAGGGAACATCATCTATGTTCAAATATGCTATTCTTTTCCATTGGAAAAAATCAGGTTTCAGATGCAAAATGATGCTAGCTAGTCCTAGATTTTTCTAGAGGTACTTGATTTTCTCTATCTTAGAATCACAAGCTAAGAAACAAAAAATGTTACCCATGTCATGCCAAATGCTAGAGTCAATGAAAGAAAGAATGATTAGTTGAGAGCTTACCTATCAATTCTAGTCAAGATATTCTCCGATGACATGATCACCACTGGAATCTCTCTAAAAACAGACGATTCCTGCTGAAATTGAACACAAATTTACATAAACATATGATAGTTTTGTGCACATAACATTCAATCTGTTAAGAACAAATTACACACCTTGATTTTCTTGAGAAGATCATAACCAGTCATCCCCGGCATCGAATAATCAGTCATTATCAAATTAACCTTCACACTCTGCCGCCATAAACAAATCAAAACAAACAAACATATAATAAGAACCACAGAATCCCAAGAAATGAAAACAAAAAAAGTTTGTTAGTTCTTCTTTGCTTACATCAAATCCAATGGAGCTTTTCTTATCCCCATCCAACCCCAAATACTGAAGAGCTCTAGTTCCACTCTCCACCACTGTCACTGCCATAAACAAAAGCTTCAGAATCAGAAAAACCATTGAATGAACCATTAATCCGATGCAACAAACAACAAAGACTTGCTTGGTGAATTACCTTTGCAAGAAGATATCTTGAGCAAGCGTTCAATGACCTTTCTATCCACAAGACTATCATCAACAGCTAAAACATGAAGCTCATTTGCACCAGAAGGAGATTCCTCAAGCTTCTCAGGTAAATTCTGCCTCAAAACTTCACCACCAGCCATAGCCAATAAATAAAATCAGAAACCCAAGAGAGATTTTGATGAGAAGAGAGAAAATGTGTTGAAGGGACACAAGAAGGAGAAGAAATGAAGATGGTGTGGCGTTTAAGTATGGAGAAAGAATGGAGAGAGAAAGCGACGCGCATAGATTAGTGAATACTAAATGGGAAAGAGAGATTTGTGGGGCTGATCTTGGTTGAATTAATAAAAAGGAATAAAGGTGACAGATTCGGAGGATCCAAATCTCAGAGATCTTTGCAAATCCATCCACCTCCACTTGTCCCTTCTCATGTCATCATCAATATCAAAATCATAATCAAAATCCATATCTTATATTATATTATTATTATGTCCCCCCAATATCTCATCTTAATTAAGAGGATTTTCTTTTCTTTAATTAACAATGATGTTAATTGGTAAACACTATATTGATGTTTGTAAAAACCAATTTGGCTCCTGGAGTGAAAATCTTACTCATCTATTTAAATTAGTGATAAGGGTTGAGAATATAAATTTTATTTTATATACGTAATAATTTATTAATCAACAATAAATTTTTAATTAAAATTTAAATTTATGATAGATTAATTATTAGATAAAAATAATTTGACTAAATTATTTTGATATAATACTTATTGATATTTTAACTGTTATTTTTATATCGGTAATTATTTTTACATAAGAGATTATAGTAACTACTGCTATAATAAGCACCTCTTTGGAGGGAAAAAAAAACTCAAATCAACAATTCAGATTTCTCTTGGTTAATTATAGTTTCTTTAATCATAATTAGAAAATTTTAAATGGGAAATGTGAGGAAAGAAGATTTTCGTCGTGTGTATCTATATATTGTTATGATAAATTATGTTTTCATATTGATATTATGATATTAATAAATCACGTAATTATAGTGTTTATTACACGAAAAGATTCTCATAACGTTGGTCACGGTCAGAGTCAGACAGGGCCTAAATATGTAATATGGTCCCGGTGGCTGCCGCGGGTTTGACTTGACATTAGTTTTGAAGCTAAACGACCTTTTCCTCTTTTTTTTTTTTATTATTAGGTTTTTTTTTCTTTTGCAACCACCTTTTCCCTTGTCTCATAGAATATTTGTTTTTGTTTATTAGATGTCGTTATTAATAAATAATAATACTATTTACAGTGTAAGTTGCACATATTTTTTTCCCTTAATGAAGATAGGATATCTTTTCCACTAATAAGAAAAGCATACAATTGGTCCCGCATTTCTCTTGTTTGCATACTAATATTTTATTTTAAAGGCTAAACAATGGATGTTCTAATTGAATATTTTTTAATATTTTATTTTTATCACATCATGTGCGAAATTAATTATGGTCGAAACAAAAATGATGTAAGTTGATACTTGTTTTGAATAAGAATGGATAATGAGGAATTTGATTATACGGACTCAGACGTTACATAGATAATCTAATAATAAAAAAAGATATTACTCTACAAAACAGAAAATCTCAAAGAATAAAACGCACATCTAAGTGGAAAAAGATATAAAACAAAAAAACAAGAGAACTCGAAATAGGTAACGAAAAAATTCATCGCTATCTCCTACGAACACTTTCAATTTAAGTATTGGAGTATTTTTGCAAGAATTCTTTTTGGTCTGATGTGAACATAGTTCAAGTCGAAATCTCCGAAACATAGGTATGAATTGGCACCGTTTGTAGGGACCCCGAATCTTTTCACACCATGGATGACTATAAAATTCAATCAAATTAACCTAAACAACCCCATAAAGAAACGCTTCACGAAGATGGGCATGAAACAGACCCCAATACTACAGAAATGCATCAAGTTCCTCTGGGTTTCGAGCAGCCTCAAAATCACAATGTCGGAACTCGGCACTTCGTTGGATTGCAGATTATTTCCATGCAATGCAGGAGATGCGTCATCAAATGCAAGAATTAGACCGTAAGGACCCCACAAAGAGCTCGAGATTTCCATGGGGAAGATGACTACGACGAGATAGGAGAGATTCATCTCGATGCGAGGGGAAACATTGGATCATGAAAGGTATGAAAGGTGAGGAGGATCTAATTCCCAATCTGCTCAATCAAAAAGGAAACGAACTTTACAAAGGAGTCCGAGTCCTAGGAGATATAGAGATTCTCGGGAGCACATCATCATGGGACAGATGCCATTCGCCTCGCATGTTCTTTAAGTCAAGTTGCCTAAACCAGAAGATCTCAAATACAAAGGCAAGTCAAAACCTCAGGAGCATATTGATGCCTTTGAAGCACGCATGAACCTAGAAGGAGTAGGAGATGTCATAAGATGTAAGGCATTGTTGGTTACACTATTTGGACCAGCGATGGTATGGTTCAACACTCTATCCTCCAGTTCTATCTCCTAGTTTTATGATATCAAAATCAAATTTCTTGCTTACTTCACCACGAGGCAAAATCAAGCCAAACATCCTATTTCATTACTTGGTGTAGAACAAAGGGTTGAAAAAAGCAAATGAGATTACCGGGAACGTTTCAATAAAGCACTTTTGGAAGTTAATATGCAAACTTCCAAAGTTATATGTATTTGCCTTATAGTTGGGTTATTTGAGGGAGACTTCAGAAAATATCTCACTTCTAAAAATGTTAAATCTATGGAGAAAATCCATCAAATTGCTTTGGAATATATAAGAGATGAGGATGTCACAAAGGTAGTGTCGACTAAACAGAAGAACTCAGCTCCTTCACCTAATAAGGCCACGAGCTCGGCACAAGCAACACCAAAGCCGTTAGTTCCTTGGGTAAGCAAGTTCTCCACGTATACACTTCTAGTCGCATCACTAGCAGAAGTTTATCAACAGGTGTCGCATAAGGGCATACTCCCCAAAGCCAGACAAATAAGGCCAAGGGTTTCCTTAACTAAATCACAATATTGTGATTACCATAGATCCTATGGTCATAGGATGGAAGATCGTATAGATTTAAAGAACGATTTGGAACAAACCATCCAAGATGGAAAATTTTTGGAAATCGTTCAGTATGCTAGGCTGCCTCGTCATCATAATGACAATGAGGACCGAGAAACCATGAACCCTAGAAACACTAAACCTAGTGAGAATCAAGATGTCACTGGACAAATAGTGTTAAACGTAGTTGTGGAAAAAATGGTATAGTGAAGTCCAGAAATACAATCAAGAAGGATGTCAAAACTGCAAGTTCCGAAGTCCTGAAAATACAGAGTTTTTCGATTGTTCAATTTATTACTAAGGATTTTCAATATTCCACATTGGAAGATGATGAGACTTTGGTTATCACAGCTAAGTTATGAATGGGATTCTAAGGAGAATCATGGTAGATACAAGGTAAATTCAAATTTGTTGTTCAAAAACGCATTTGATGCTTTAGGCCTTAAAGATCAACATCTCAAACCACACTAGCCTGGGGTTGTGGGTTTGGGAGATCACTATTCAAGCTTGAGGGAGCTATCAACCTCTTCTTCATATCAACATCTCCTTCACAATAGGGGAGGGATCAGAAGCTCGGATTGTGCAGGCAGAGTTCGTTGTTCTACAAGATTCAATAGCTTACAATGTCATTCTTCCGTAGAAAACACTTAATGATTTTTGTGTGTTCATTTCAACTAAGTTTTCTGTCATGAAGTATTTGACAACTGAAGGTCGGGTCGTAATAATCCGTAGAGATCAGATAGTAGCTATCAAATGCAACAATGCGAGTTTGACCTTAAGCGATAAAGTGAAGGAGTCTACAAGTGTATTTTTGGTGGATTTGGATTCCCCAATTCAGGAGAAACCAAGACCTGAGCTCAATGGGAATTTGGAAAAATATACATTGATCAACAGAAACTTGCCCTATTGCTTGAAGTCAGAATTCCAAAATTTCTTGAGAGGAAATGTCGATTTGTTTGCATGGGAGCCATCCGATATGTCGGACATTGATCCTACGTTCATGTCCCACCAACTTGCCATTGACCACTCGTACAAACTGGTTGCACAACGACGTTGTAAGATGTAACAAGACTGAGCTAACAATGTCAAAAGACAAGTACAAAGGTTACTGAATGGCAAATGTGTGTAAATTACACCGATTTAAATAAAGCA